>NC_056749.1:200677588-200782588 GCF_019279795.1 Protopterus annectens
TGCAGTGAGTTAATTGCTGACACCAGATTTGTTGAAATGCACTAGATATCAGCAAAGTATATCTTACAAAACTAAATAAGAACACCAGATCTTTTTCTTTGATCTGATTATACATATGCACATACACAATTAACTTCCTTTGTACTTTCCATGAGACTGAAACAATTTCCATTGTACCTAATTGTGGAGTTTAGAGAGAATTATTCACTCCAGTGATGGTTCTTTTATTTCTAAGTATGTAACACTTTTATCACCTGATCTCCAGTTAGTGTCACATACAGAAGTGCGTGTGTGTGTGTGTGTGTGTGTGTGTGTGGGGGGGGGGGGGGGGGTCATAAAGGAATCTGTTAAAATAATTTCAGCTAGACCATGGGATGTTATTTTTCAAATGTTTTCCTGTAGGGAAAAGGAGTCCCTGCATAGTGCTTTTAATTATGAAATATTTGAATCAGATTATTTATAAAAAGTCATTTTCTGATTCTAGCTAATAATCACTGCTCATTAAATCCAAAAATTATACAAAACATCAGGTTAGAAATGTATGTGGGCCAGTCAGCTTTTACAGAATATGTTGTTCAGTCTATTGTGCAAGTGTCTGATGTCTAAAATAAGGAAACAGTGAAAGGCAGGTTAGGAAGAAGAAGAGAAAATACTGAATAGTAACTTTTTCTTTTACGATAGGGTCTAGCACAATACAGTGTCACTAATTCAGCAAGGTGCACACTTACCTTTAATAACAAGTAGATCAGAGAAGCATAGATTTGATCCACACATCGTCCACTATTGTGCAGCATGAAACTGATGCATCAATCCTCAGATGCTATCCTATGAATGATGCATTAAACTGAGGTCACAGGTATCTGATTCTGTTGTAGATTACATGGGATTTAAAACCCCCATGGTACATTTCAAAGAAAATAAGGGGTTAATTTTATTATACAATATTAATTACATGTACATGAAATAGTATGTATTTCCTGGTTGCTGGCAACTGGTCGAGAGTTCCCAATTGTCAAAGAGAAAAAAAGGCAACGTAGCTGACTGAAAATAAACTGATCACCTATACCAGCTTTTTTTCTGTGCATGTGTTGCAGTGCAGATCAGGGGCTTTACCCTTACGCTATTGTACAGTCTCACAGGTGGTATATATAGGTTCATAGGTTCATAGGTTCATACTAGGCTATCTGCCCTAGGGCATTTATAAGCCTAGCCAGAATGTGTTTGGCTTTCGCCACCCATTTTAAATTTATTTTGCTATGCCCTTTTTCGAGGTTAGTATACTGTGCCTCTATCTAACAGTGACACAGAAGTGATACCCGGGGTAAACCTACGATCTCCCATCCACTCATCAAGATTCCTCTTGAAGAGAGTCAATGAAAGACTCTGCCTAACCTGGACTGAGATTTTATTCCAGAGTGAAGGGAGCCTCTGGGTTATGAATCTGTCCCTCCAGCATGTCCTATTTATTTCAGTGCTGAGGTTCAAGTCTCTCGAGCGTAGCTCGATGGGATTTGGATTTTCTGAGGTGCAGCATGTCCATTAATTCCGGGTTGGACATGGCTTTATACGTCAGGCACAGATCTCCTCTGAACAGGCGGTATGCCACTGAGTAGAGCTGGAGTTTCTTTAACCGGGCAGCATATGGCATCTGTTTGAGCCCTTTGATCCTCTTGATGAGGTACTTTTGGGGTCTTTCCAGTTGCTGCAGGTGTCTGGTAAGGTACATCCCAAAAGGGGCATTGTACTCAATTATGGGCCTGATGAGGGATGAGTAAAGAGGCATGATGACCTCCCTGATCTAGATGTGAATCCCTTCATGATTAGGTGGGCTATATAAAATGTTTTCCTAACCACTTTGGCCACGTGGTTGTCAAATGAGAGATTGCTATCAACTTGGGTCCCCAGGTCCCTAATTACTTCTTCTGTACTTAATGGATTTCCACCTATGTGGTAATTTGTGGGCACTTTGTTTTTGCCAAAGGGATGACTATACACTTTTGGCATTTAGCTTGAGGCCATGGCTCTGGCACCAGTTGTCTGTTTCTATGAGGCCCTTTTGGAGGATGCTTGTGTCAGCTGGAGAGTCGATTATGGCACCCAGTTTGCAGTCATCTGCGAACTTGGTCAGCCACAGTCCTTCCGTGTTGGCCTGTACCTCCGAGAAATATATACCGAACAAGAGAGGTCCCAGGACTGAGCCTTGTGGGACACCACTTGTAACTGGTTTGGAGTCTGACATGGCTCCAGCAATTCTAACCATGTGGGTTCTGTCCTTGAGCCAGTTTGCAATCCATCTAGTGACATAGGGTTTATATTTAAGCTGGTGAGCTTATCTATAATGCCCGAGTGGGGTATTGTATCGAAGGCTTTTGCGAGGTCCAGGTAGGCTGTGTGGACCACCTTCCCCTCGTCAATGGCCTTGGTGACTGTTTCAAAGAAATCAACCAGGTTTAAGAGGCAGGATCTGCCCTTAACAAAGCCGAACTGTGTAGGATCCAGTGTTTGTAGGTCCCCAATATCTTTATTTATGAGGTCCATGATGATCCTTTCCATAGCTTTGCAGACCAATCTAGTCAGGCTTATGGGCGATAGTTTCCAGGATCCGTTGAGGCACCACCTTTATGGAGAGGGACCACTGTTGCTGTACGCCACTCTTTGGGCACATATCCTGTAGTAAGGCTGAGATTGAACAGTAGTTTTATGTTTGGGTTTAGCTCTTCTTTGAGTTCATGTAGGACGCAGCCCGGGACACCATCTGGTCCCATTGATGCTGTGTTTTCAGCTTTGGAGAGGGCGGCTCTTACCTGAGCATCTGAGATGTCAGAGGGCAGCACTCTGCTGGGATAGATATTTGCCCTTTTGGTGGGGAGGGGGGGGGAGAAGTTTGCGCTGAACCTGTCAGCTAGGATGTTGGCAATGTCTGTGGGTTCGGTGTACTTTTGTCATTTTGGACTAATTCTGAGCATATCTGGGAATTACCACCCAGGTTCCTAACATAACTAAAGAAAGCCTTGTGATTATCCTTAGTGTCCTGTGCAATTTTTCTCTCGAAGCTGGCCTTAGACAATTTTATGTGTGCCCGTAGTTTTTTGCTAATACTGATCAATGATGCCTTCCCTTTTTGGGATTTTGCTTTATCATTTAGTAGCTTCCTCCTTCTATTGTATAGTTTGTTTATGGCTGGGGTCCACCAGACAGGACGTCTGCCTTTGGAGGATTGGGTCTTGGTTTTATTTGGGATCACATGATCCATGCATTCCTGAAGGTGTTCATAGAATGCGTTTATAAAGGATTCTGCGGTCTGGGCTGTATTTTCCACAGGCCCGGGGGCTTTGAAGGATTCCACCTCAGTTTTGAGGAGTGTAAAATTTGCTTTAGAGAAGTTTTTCACTGTGGTTTTCTGGGCAGGGGGTGGGGTCGGGATGCAAATATCCAGTGAGATTAGTTTATGGTCTGATCTTACCAGTGAGGGATACACTTCTGGTCTGGAGCATAGAGTCCCCATGTTGGTGATGATCAGGTCCAGTATGTTTTCCCCTCTTGTGGGAGTGGTAACAAGTTGTTCCATAGCATTTGAGTTTATAAATTCTAGGAACCTTTGGGCTAGGGTGTTGGAGCTAGAGTAATGCTCCCAGTCTATGTTTGGGTAGTTGAAGTCGCCCAATATAATGGTGTTTGGAGAGACCTTCATATTTTCCAGTGTTCTCAGGAAGGCCGAGTGGGGTTCCTGGGTTTGGGAGGGTGGTCTGTAGCAGGCTATAAACTGGAAGGCAGTTTTACCCACTGTTAGTTGCACATGGATAGTCTCTGATGCTTCGTGCTTTGCCACCAACCTGGAGGTGTGGGTATCTTTGATGAATATGGATACTCCCCTCCTTTTGTGGTTCGGTCCAAGTTTTGGGGCCGAAAAGCATGGTATGAGGTATAACCTGGTAGTGCTGGGGTGCTCTCGGGAGCCCTGAACCAGGTTTCTGTTACTGCACAGATATCGATGTTCTCCATGCTAAGGAGAGTTTCGAAAAGTGCATCTTGAGGTTTAGACTTCTGGCATTGAGTAGCATTACTCTTAGTTTCTTGTCCCTTGTGATACCTATGGAGGTGGGTTTGTCTTTTGAGCCTTGCCTAAAAAAGGCACTATGGGGGTAGCAAGAGCCTTTACCAATATCCGAAAGCCCAGGGGTGACAGGTGCAAGCCGTCCCTAGCGAAGCATCGTGGCTTGTCGAGCATATCATCCCAAGCTGACAGGCATTGGATCCCCTTTGAATGACACCAGTACTTAAGCCAATTGTTGAAATTGATCATCTTGTCTTCATATTGTGGCATCATTCTTGGTGAGGGTAAGATGCTACTCAAGGTCAGGGTCATACCGGCCTGGGCTACATGCTCAGAGAGCTCCTTTATGTCTCTTTCATGTAGTCCAGGGAGGTACGTCTCAGGTCATTCACACCAGCATGGACAATGACTGAGTCATATTTGTACTTGCCTTGGAGTGCCCTGAGTGCTTGTGTTATGTGGCGGATCCTAGCACCCGACAGGCTGCTCACCGTGACCCTCTCCTTGTTCAGCCTGGTGAGCGGGACATCAGTGTGCCTGACGATAGAGTCACCTATTACAAGTGTATCAGGTGTGTTGTTTAGTCTTAAGGGCTGTGACTGTTTGGCACACTGGCTTTGTGAGATATGTGTTGCACGTGTTTTGTTTTGGGGTAGCGGCTGCTTGGGTGTCTGCTTTGGAGGTCTCTGCTGCTTCGGCAGATCTTTATTTAGAGCCTCCGAGTATGTTTTTCTGTGATTATGTGTTTGGTTTGCTGTCGTGGTAGGTCTATGTGAGACTGGAATTGTAGTGAGTATGGTTTCCTTCTCCTCCTGACTGGTTATGCCAGTACTGAGTTGAGAGAGCTTAGCCTCCAGTTTGGCTATATGGTTGCATCTCTCACATGTGTTGGAATTTGTTGGGAGGAGGAGAGGGTTGTCTGTGTACATGAGGCAGTTGTAACATTGCCTCAAGATTCCCAGATTCACCAGCTGGACCGGAGAGGAGATTGACAACTGACCTTTGGACATGCTAGAATAATATTGGGAATTCCTTAATAATTGAAAACCAGGGCCAGTGGGGAGTGAGGGTGTAGTGCTTTTAATTTTTAGTGCTGACTTATATAATTGCTTTAGTGAGCAAGTGCCAGGTAACTTAAGTGCAATGTGTTACAGGTAACTTAAATGCAAAAATGACAAACAGTAACTTTCTTTGAAGTGAAACAAGGAAATAAGTACAGTAAGCAATGCAGATATCACTAGTGAGTCACAGAAGCGCTGAGAAGCCGCGTATTAGGTGGAATTAGCGTTCCAGGGAAATAACAAGCAAACAAACAACAAGCATATAAACAAAGCTATATTCAGCAGGCCTGGATCTAGTCTATGCTACAGCAAACAAGGTGTACCAATTTCAGTAAGATACAGTTCAAATATTCAGGCACTATAAACCTTTAACCAGAAATTCCCAGCTCAGAAGGGCAGAGTCCAGCCTCTTCTCCCACAAGAGTGCAGACCACAAACATTCTTAATGTAAAATAACTGGCCTGAAGCCCAAGTGCCTAAACCAGAACTAATACACTTTAAGAATAACAGACACTGGGCTCTCAATCAGCAGTTCCCAACTTAGAAGGATGAAAGCTACCTGTCCTGCCACCACAGTGCATGCCACAAACCTTCCTAATGTAAAACAACTGGTCTGAAGCCCAAGTGCTTAATCCAAAAGACTTAGAATGACAGCTAAACTTTAATCAAGTTACTACCAAGCAGTAATAAATACAATTGAATACTTTAGAGAATGCCTGGATTAGTGCTCAAGTTACACAAACAAAGCTAGATCCAGCAGGCCTGAATCCAGTCTATGCCACAGCAAACAAGGCGCACCAACTTCAGTAAGAAGCAGTTCAGATATGCATGCACTATAAGCCTTCAATCAGAAATTCCCAGCTCAGAAGGGCAGAGTCCAGCCTCTCCTCCCACAAGAGTGCAGACCACGAACCCTCTTAATGTAAAATAACTGGCCTGAAAGCCTAAGTGCTTAAACCAGAATTAATACACTTTTAGAATAACAGACACTGAGCCCTCATTCAGCAGTTCCCAACCTAGAAGGATGTAAGCTACCTGTTCTGCCACTACAGTGCAGACCACAAACCCTCTCAGTGCAAAACAACTGGTCCGAAGCCCAAGTGTTTAAACCAGAAGGCTTAGAATGAGTTACACCAAGCAGTAATAAATACAATTGAGTACTTTTAAGATGATGCAAAAGTAAAAAAGTAGGTAGAAACACAAGTACAGTAAAAGCAGATTAAATTTTTTTTTTTTTTTTTTTTCTGAACAAGTGCTGAGATCAAAGAAAAGATTTGAGTGCTGAAACTAGAAAAGCCTGAAATCAGAATATGATCTCACTGCACTCAGTTGAGTGAGCAAATGAGATGGGCCCAGAAGGAGTATCCAAACACAAATTTACAAGAGGGGCGGGCAGCTGCAAGGCCACTAAGATTCAGCAGAGTGAAAACTTCCAGTTCAGCTAAATATTCTTTCCACACAGTTAAAATCAATTTAAATACTGTATTTTTTTGAAAAAAAAGCAGATAAAGGTACTTAAATTCTATTATACGTCCAGTTGAATATAGCAAGTTGTTAGCCAGCCAAAGCTGAGGTTTTTAAGCAGAAAATATTTCACACTGTACCACTTAAATAGGCAAGGACAGGAAATCAAAGAATGTGACTACCCCCACACCTGTAATTACTAGCAAATAACAAAATTCAGCAAACACTGACTAACTACCAGTTCAGCTAATATTTCTTCCAAACTGAAGAGCAGAGTGAAAACTTCCAGTTCAGCTAAATATTCTTTCCACACAGTTAAAATCAATTTAAATACTGTATTTTTTGAAAAAAAAAAGCAGATAAAGGTACTTAAATTCTCTTATGCGTCCAGTTGAATATAGCAAGTTGTTAGCCGGCCAAAGCTGAGGTTTTTAAGCAGAAAATATTTCACACTGTACCACTTAAATAGGCAAGGACAGGAAATCAAAGAATGTGACTACCCCCACACCTGTAATTACTAGCAAATAACAAAATTCAGCAAACACTGACTAACTACCAGTTCAGCTAATATTTCTTCCAAACTGAAGAGCAGAGTGAAAACTTCCAGTTCAGCTAAATATTCTTTCCACACAGTTAAAATCAATTTAAATACTGTATTTTTTTGAAAAAAGCAGATAAAGGTACTTAAATTCTCTTATACGTCCAGTTGAATATAGCAAGTTGTTAGCTGGCCAAAGCTGAGGTTTTTAAGCAGAAAATATTTCACACTGTACCACTTAAATAGGCAAGGACAGGAAATCAAAGAATGTGACTACCCCCACACCTGTAATTACTAGCAAATAACAAAATTCAGCAAACACTGACTAACTACCAGTTCAGCTAATATTTCTTCCACACTGAAGAGCAGAGTGAAAACTTCCAGTTCAGCTAAATATTCTTTCCACAGAGTTAAAATCAATTTAAATACTGTATTTTTTTGAAAAAAAAAGCAGATAAAGGTACTTAAATTCTCTTATATGTCCAGCTGAATATAGCAAGTTGTTAGCCGGCCAAAGCTGAGGTTTTTAAGCAGAAAATATTTCACACTGTACCACTTAAATAGGCAAGGACAGGAAATCAAAGAATGTGACTACCCCCACACCTGTAATTACTAGCAAATAACAAAATTCAGCAAACACTGACTAACTACCAGTTCAGCTAATATTTCTTCCACACTGAAGAGCAGAGTGAAAACTTCCAGTTCAGCTAAATATTCTTTCCACACAGTTAAAATCAATTTAAATACTGTATTTTTTGAAAAAAGCAGATAAAGGTACTTAAATTCTCTTATACGTCCAGTTGAATATAGCAAGTTGTTAGCCGGCCAAAGCTGAGGTTTTTAAGCAGAAAATATTTCACACTGTACCACTTAAATAGGCAAGGACAGGAAATCAAAGAATGCGACTACCCCCACACCTGTAATTACTAGCAAATAACAAAATTCAGCAAACACTGACTAACTACCAGTTCAGCTAATATTTCTTCCACACTGAAGAGCAGAGTGAAAACTTCCAGTTCAGCTAAATATTCTTTCCACACAGTTAAAATCAATTTAAATACTGTATTTTTGAAAAAAAGCAGATAAAGGTACTTAAATTCTCTTATACGTCCAGTTGAATATAGCAAGTTGTTAGCCGCCAAAGCTGAGGTTTTAAGCAGAAAATATTTCACACTGTACCACTTAAATAGGCAAGGACAGGAAATCAAAGAATGTGACTACCCCCACACCTGTAATTACTAGCAAATAACAAAATTCAGCAAACACTGACTAACTACCAGTTCAGCTAATATTTCTTCCACACTGAAGAGCAGAGTGAAAACTTCCAGTTCAGCTAAATATTCTTTCCACACAGTTAAAATCAATTTAAATACTGTATTTTTTGAAAAAAGCAGATAAAGGTACTTAAATTCTCTTATACGTCCAGTTGAATATAGCAAGTTGTTAGCCGGCCAAAGCTGAGGTTTTTAAGCTGTCAGATGGTATGCATGGTGCAGGAAGTCTTGCACCCTTCCTGCAAAAAAACATGTTTAACTTTTCTTTTCCTGTGTTTCTCAACTGGCTGGTGATAGACCAGTTGTTTTTGATCACTTACCATTTGACAGGTTGATTTTTCGATAAGTGGCTATACATCCGTATTTCCATATGGTACAGAAAATACATTCTACTATGTAATATCCTTCTTAAATCATTAATAACCTAAGACAACACAAGTTCTTAATAAACTCTACTATTTCTTCTTCCTCTATCTTCTCTCCTTACATATTCTACCAATGCAAACATTTTTTGGAAATGATCAGTTTCTCTCATTAATATTCTTAATAACTCTCGAGGTAACATTTTTCTCAAAGTTCTCTAGCTAAAGTAAGAATGTGAGTCAGGTAAACATTCACTAGTTTATCCAACACAGTTATTATTAAATGCATTTGTGTGAAACCTGAAAGTTAGTCAGATGCAAGTTGTAGGCAATACGTCCTCTGTCTATTCTATTTTTTTGCAAATCTCCAAAATTCAGACATATTTGAATGTGTAGTTAAGAAATTTCTGATGAACTCACTATCAATTATACATTCTGAAAGTGATTACATCATATCTAAATATTGCTAACTTGCAGTGAAACGTGATATCCCACAGCAACTATGGAATCTGATAGTTACTGGTCTTTTGTGCAGTATAATACTCATGAATATTTCCTACAACCTTAGCCTCAACCTCTTAATAATTCATTACTCATTTCTATAAGATACTCAGAAGAATATTCTTAGGTTTTGAGAGACAGTGGGTTTAATTTATATACTGTTCCAAATATGCTGCCATCTGTCCCAGATAAATAACCACGAATAATGCATTTTAAGAACCCTACCTGACAAGGCTTGTTGTTGTCATCACTATGACTTAATCTATGCCAGGCAATATATCTGTCAGGCCTTCCAGAGACCTGTTTATTTATGAAGTATATTACTGAATAACAGAAATCATAGAATATTTTATGAAGGCTATCCATACAATGCCTACAGCTAAAATTGATAATAACACCAGTAATGTTCTAATTATTGGTAATTCCACTGTCAGGTATATAGACACTACCACCATAGGTTCATAGGTTGGTACTAGGCTATCGGCCCTAAGGCCTATACAAGCCTAGCCATAATAATTCCCTAGATATTTCTTCCCACAATATTTACTTCCCTGGACCCCATCTAGCAGGGCGACTGATGTGAATCCGTGGGTGAATTTCCTATCTCCCATCCAATTGTCAAGGTTCCTTTTGAAGAGGGCCAAGGAGGCGCTCTGCTTGACATGTATGGGCAGTCTATTCCAGAGTATGGGGAGTTTTTGGCTCAGGAACCTATCCCTCCAGACTGGCAAAGGACAGAGTGGCTATCAGTTTTCTTTCAGATGCTAAAATGAACAATGTTACCAGGGCCATCCAGGCCCAGAAATATTCAAAATGTAAGTATGACTAGTCATTGCTTATGTTAGTGTGGACACTCTCACTGAAGAAAGACAAGCTTCATATTCAACACTTGAGGAACTTTAAACCATAAACATTAAATGATATTCCATTACTTGTAAAAGTCCTAGATTATTAATATTTATAAATACCTTTCTAAATAATTATTTATATATGACCGATTTGTTTATGCTTTATAAACTTATTTTAGTGAATAAGCAATTACTTATGGCACTCATGGGAATGTGTGCATACTGTGTTCTTCCCTGATTCAAATCTAAATGAAATATATATCATATTGAAGTCCTCAACTAATACTACCACTTTGTTGATTTGCAAAATATTTTCCTGAAGAACTTTATTTAGATATTCCCTGACTGTGTATAAAATCAGTAAAACATCAATTCTGATAATACGTTTTGCAGGAGATATAATATGGTTCTAAATGTTGAGTGAAAAATGTTTTCTTGTAATGATATTAAAATGGATTAGTAATAAGCTCCTAGTTTCCTCGATTAAATCTAACAACAAAGCTGGTGACTCACTTTTCTCGAACACAGCAGGTAAAAACTGGAATCAGCTTCCTTCTGAATTATCAACCCTTGCTTCTACTTCTCTGTTTAAAAAGCATCTTAAAGAACATCTTATAACTCATTGGCTTTGTCCATGTGCTAACCCAGACTGATATCTCTTTCCCTTCCTGCTCTTACCCCTGTCCCTACTCCTCTCACCTTTGCCTCCAAATCCAGTTACTACTCTTTTCTTCATAGTACAAAGATAAAATATAAGGGCTTTTCTCTCTTAATTGGGTCTTGCTCATACCTACTATTGTGTTTAGTATAATTTTTTTAGTATAATTTTTATAGTTTATAATTTTATTATTATAATTTTTCTACTGACCAATGCTGCCTCTGCATTGTGATTTTACATGTCTTTTTATATATTGTTAACTTTGTCACTGTTCATGCTCGGAGCTTTTCTCCCCGGGCCTCTACTGAAAATGGACATATATCCAGTTAGACTAGCCCGGTCAACAAATGTAAAATAAATAAATAGTTTCTGGAGTTTTTTATGGCTTCTGGCATGATGATTTTATTTTATCATAATGTTTACTTTATACTTATATTCAAATTCCCACACATTACACACAGGCTACTTATATGGGGCTTTTAACCTAGCAATAGTAACTATTACAAACAATCTGGAAAACTTCACAATTTTTCTCTTTTAAATTATTTACTCATCTATTAACAAATGTATATAATAAATATATCTCTGTTACAGAAATAAAATGATAAAAATTATAGAATTAACTATGCATATAGGACTAAACTACATCAGCATATTGACAAATATAATGACAACATTCTGAAACTATAACAAATACAGCTTTTTTATTATGCAATTATATGTCATACTACTTCACTTCAGGTTCATAGGTGTGTACTAGGCTAATGGCCCTGGAGCCTTTACAAGCCTAGCCCATAGGATTACCCTGGCATCATGCCACCCGACTTTAGTTCCCAGTGCCTCTGTCAAGTAGAGCCACTGGAGTGATTCCCAGGGTGAATTTTCTATTTCCCATCCACTCATCAAGATTTCTCTTGAAGAGGGCCAGTGAGATGCTCCACTTGACATGTATGGGAAGTCTATTCCATAGCATGGGCAGTCTCTGGGTTATGAACCTGTCCCTCCAGCTTGTTCTGCTGATTGTGGTAATTAGGTTGAGGTCTCTGGAGTGGGTAGTGCAGAGGGATTGGGATTTCTTTAAATGTAGCATTTCTAACAGAGCTGGGTCAGACATGGCTTTGTAAGTCAAGGAGAGATTGCCTCTAAGTAGGTGATATGAGACAGAGAATAGTTGAAGTTTTTTGAGTCTGTCCATATAGGACAAGTGTTTAAGGCCTAATATCCTCTTTGTGAGGTATTTTTGCGGCCTCTCTAGTTGTTGTAGGTGTCTAGTGAGGTACATGCCAAATGGGGCACTGTACTTGATGATTAGCCTAATGAGGGAAGAGTAGAGGGAGACAATTACCTCTTTTTTCCTGGATGCAAAACCTTTAGTAATGAGATGTGCCACATAGAAAGACTTTCTGACCACAGTGGCAATGTGGTGGTCAAAAGAGAGGTTGCTGTCAACCTGTGTTCCCAGATCTCTTATGAAGCCTTCTGTGTTCAGTGGACTACCATTGATGTGGTAATTCATGGGAACTGTGTTTTTCCTAAAGGGGATGATGACACATTTTTTGGCATTGAGCTTAAGACCATGGTTCTGACACCAGTCATTGGTCTCAGTGAAGCCTTTCTGTAGGATGTCAACATCACTTGGGGAGTTAATTATGGCTCCCAACTTGCAATCATCTGTGAACTTTGTCAGCCAGAGTCCCTCCGTGTTGGCTGGACTTCAGAGAAGTAGATACCAAACTGGAGATGACCCAGGACCGAACCCTGTGGGACTCCACTCGTGACTGGTCGACAGCCTGACTTGGAGTCAGCTATGTTCACACTGTGGGTTTTATCTGTGAGCCAGTTTGCAACCCACCTAGTGATATAGGGGTTGATGCCTAGCTTAGTGAGTTTATCTATAACTCCTGAGTGGGGAATGGTATCAAAGGCCTTAGCCAGATCAAGGTAGGCTGTATGAACCACCTTGCCTTCATCTACAGCTCTGGTGACTGACTCAGAGAAGTAGACCAGGTTGAGCAGGCTTGCTCTACCCTTCACAAAACCAGACTGTGTGGGATCCAGAGTTTGAATGTTCCATATATCTTTGTTTATTAGGTCCATGATGATGCGTTCCATAGCTTTGCATATCAGACTTGTCAGGCTAATGGGGCAATAATTCCCAGGGTGTGTAGTCGCTCCTCCTTTGTGAAGCGGGATGACTGTAGCAGTGCGTCATTCGGTAGGAACAAAGCTTGAGTTGAGGCTGTGATTGAACAGGGCACACAGGTGAGGTGCCAGTTCACTCTGTAGTTCATGTATAACACAGCCAGGGATATTGTCAGGTCCCATAGAAGCTGTATTCTTGGCCTTGGACAGTGCTGTTTTAACCTGTGCAGCAGTAAGACTGGGTTCCTGGCAATCTACTGGTATTGTGATTGGTCCTTTGGTGGGGAGAGAGGGGTAAAGTTGGCACTGAATCTGTCGGCCAGTATATTGGCAATATCTGTTGGCTTGGTCTAGGAGGTGCCATTGTGCAACAGCTCTGAGCAAATCTGGGTTTTGCCATGGAGATTCTTTACATAACTATAGAAGGCCTTGTAGTTGTCTTTACTATCTGCTGCAATTCTGTTTTCATAGCTAGCTTTAGGGGATTTGTTGCGGGATCTCAACTTTTTGTGTTGAGGCTGATAAGGGAGATTTTCCAGTCTTGCGACTTCACCTCATTTCTCATCAGTTCCCTCCTTCTGTTGTAGAGTTTGGTTATGGCAGGGGACCACCAGATTGGCTTTCTTTTTTTGAAGGACAGCGTCTTGGTTCTATTGGGTATGGCGAGATCCATGCATTTGTGTACGTGTTCGTACAAGACATTAGTGTAGGATTTGGCAGTCATGCAGCTGTTTTCCAATTGCATGGGTGCTGTGAAGTTAGCCACCTCTGTTTTTACAAGTCCAAAGTTAGCTTTGGAGAAGTTTTTCATGGTGGTTACCTTTATGGGGATTTCCAAGGTGATTAGTTTGTGGTCGGATCTAACCAGGGAGGAGTTGACTATTGGTACAGAGCAATGGTCACCCACGTTAGTAATGACCACGTCAAGAATGTTGCTATCTCTAGTGGGAGTAAGAATGAGCTGGTCCAGGGCATTGGAATTAATGAATTCCAGGAAATGTTGGGCAAGTGTATTGGTACATGAGTAGTTTTCCCAGTTAATGGAGGGGTATTTGAAGTTGCCCAGTATGAGAGTATTAGGTTGGATCCTAATATTCTCCAGGGTGCTTAGGAAAGTGAAGTGTGAATCTTGGGTCATGGTTTGGGACCTATAGCAAATTTTACATAAAAAATTTTAAGTGTTTATATGAAAGGCAAATTTCCCCCTGCATATCCCTCTCAGAATAGTATACTTTCACTTCCATTAAATGTAACTACAACCAAGATGCCACATTCTGAGAAAAACGCAACCTTCTAAGAAGCAGCCTATTTGGTCTGAACATAGTATTATAAAACTGTCTAGATGGATCTAGCTTTACAACAAAGTAATACCAACAGCTAAAATTTCAAGTCTGATACTTTGTTTTAACAAGTTCTTGTAAATTTCATTCTACAAAGCCAGTTGTCATTTATTCAGAGCTTCCCTGTGCCTGGCTTGGACATCTGTGACTACAAGACTTGGATTGCTTCTATAATCATCTGGACCTAAAAATGTGACATGTTTGTTTTTGCTCTAACAATCTCAGTGCTCATTTAAAGCTTCTGTGCAACATTTATTGATTTGGTTGAATTTATCAATTTTATTAGCGTGTACTTGTCAAAGAAATGCCATCTGTTTGTTACTGTATTGCTCTTAGATTATTTTGACAGTATTCTAATATTTCCTAGCATTCTCTGGTACTCCAAAAGCTGTTCTGATTTTGACAAAGTTCTCCTGAGTCTTTCAAAATATTTCTAAGTTTTGCAACATTTTTCTGTGTTGTTGTAGTTCTCTTACATTGTGCACTTTTTTCTGTATTTTATTGAACATTTCTCAGGGTTAGTGAACTTATTTACAAGGACTCCTGATACTACAGGAATTCTTAATTTTGTTGTAAAGCATTTGTTACTACACTTAACCTCAAAACCAGTTCATTTTATATTAAGAGGGTTTGTTTGTACTCTGGTGGGAGTAGAGCTGAATTCAACTCATCCAATTTGGAAACTGCTGGTGGGAAGTTTATTGTGTGTTTATCTGATTGGCCTGAGGGATTATCTATGTAAAAGTCTTTCATCCTGCTGGTATAAAAGCCTTGCCATGTGCAAATGCAGTTCCCTGAGCCTTGCATATATGCAAACCTCTCCAGTTTAAAATCCTTTATAAGAAATGTTCTGCATAGTCTCCCAATGTTCACATCTGCTCAAAGAGCTGCCAGTTTGTCCAGAGGGCAGTACCAATGCAGGTCATCTAATCAGAGCTGCTCAATGTTTGGCGACTTTTGACAGAGGTCCAGAGAGATTCTGCTGAAAGCCAAAGGATCTACTGCTGAAATAAAAAAATAAGTACTTTGTGTTTTCTTAGCACTTTATTGACTGTATTTTATCATTGTGCTGCCTCATCTTGCTGATTTTACTGTGTTTTTTCTGCACTTTAAAAAGCTGTTCTGTTGCTTTTAATAGCTAATACATAGCATAGACTAATTTCAGATCTGCTGAATCTAGACTGTATTGTTATACTTGAGCATTATTCCAGCCATCTTACATTGGGAAGGCCCAGCCTGCATCCCTGTGGCAGAAGTGTATAGTCTGAGCCTCATCTGAGTTGGAGATTACTGGAAGAAAGTTTATTGTGTACTTTCCTATTGGTAGTTTAACTTAAAAGTATTTAATTTTGCCTGTACTTAAACTACGCATTTGCACATAGCTGTGCATCTGGCAATGGGGTTCAGTGGCCCCTGTATAGAAGCAAATGCCTTGAAAGACAATTCTCTCCTGGACATCTAGCTTCCCTGTTGCATTGCAGGAAACTCAGTTGTGCACTGATAACATTTGCCATAGGTTTCACCCCTAGTCTTCAATAGAATAAGCTCCTATGTTAATTCTAGAGCAAAATGTAGTCAAACTAGCTCACTCCTCAATAGTAGTTATGGTAAAAAACTGCCATAATATATGGTCAGTTTCCAATCATTTGTCTGGCCAGCCTGATTGACATGGGCATCCTGAGGCAATGTATTAATTGTCTCATGTATACTGACAACCACTTACTCCTAAAACAAGCAAATACAATATGTGAGAGATGTAATTACACTATGAATTTGGAATCAATTCTCTCATGTAACAACAAACCGGACATCATACAGATTGTCAGCTCATACACATCACCTTTCAAACAAAACAAGGTGACAGCACATAAACCCACATACACGGAGGTACTCAATAGAAGCCTAGCAAAAGATCAAAAACCTTCCAAGCACAAACCATTTGCACACACTGCAAAGCAAATAGAATCCAATACACATAACAGCACACACACACCAGTGTCTCAGCAAATAAGCCCGTAAGGCAAAACACCTCAAAACTAAATCTCCTGGTCATAATTACTGTTATGACTCTGTCATAGTACATGTTAGAGTGAATGATTTGAGATGCACCTCTCTGGACTATATGAAGAGAGACATGACTGAACTCTCAGATTATGTGTCCCAGGCAGGTATGTCCCTAGCCCTAAGCAGCATTCCATCTTCACTCAGGATGATGCCACAATATACACAAAAATGACTGACTTCAACAATTGGCTTAGCTTCTGGTCTCAATCCAGGGGGATTCAGTATTTGTAAACCTGGGAAGACATGGTTGACAGACCATGCTGCTTTGCCAGAGATGGTCTTCACCTGTTTCCTCTAGGCTTTTGGATACTGGCAAAGGTGCTTGCCTCCCCCATAGTGCCTTTTCCACTCTAGACAAACTCAAGATTATGTTGCTTAATGCTAGGAGACTAAACTGGAAATTGCACTCCCTGAAAGCACTCCTTACCTTGAAAGATGCTGACATCTGTGTAGTCATTGAAACATGGTTCAAGGCTACACAGAGCACCCTGACCATGCAAGGCTATAATGCCTTCCACATGTTCAGACCCCAAAATGAGCATGAAAGAACCAAAGGTAAAAGTGTATCCATCTTCATTAAAGCCAAATACACCCCAAGACTGATTAAATAGTATGACTCTCTTGAGGGACTCCAGGTCCAACTAACTATAGGTAAAACACCCTACCACATCATTGCTAGCTACATGTAACACCCTACCACATCATTGCTAGCTACAGGTCCCATACCATGAAGCAAGAGAAGTACACTTCATAACTGGACTTACTAAAGCCACTCACTATACAACCAAACACTTTGGTCATGGGAGGTTTCAAAAATCCTTCCATTGATTGGGCAACATACATGAGCACAAACATGCTCACCCTGAATTTCCTGAACTTTGTCAATGCAAATGCCCTGAACAGGTTGTCTGCACCCCAACAAGGTGTAAAAAATTATAAGAAAATCCTAGTCAAGCTATAGTTTTCACTGTGTGATTCCCTAAAACCTCTTGTAAAAGAGGATAATAGGATATGTGTAAATGACCCCAGGTGTTTCAGCTACATGGCAGTTCTGAACGCCCATGACTTTTTTCTTTTTAAGACTATTAATGGACAAATTCAGGCCAATAAATCCAAACCCCAGTAGCTATGAACATGCATGTTTCCGTCTTCTTATGACTTCATTAGAATAAGTGGACTGTTTGGCAAGCCTTTAGAAACACAGGGTTGTCATACCCAGCTGATGTCCATAACCATTAAGGTGTCTGCAAAATATCATATCTAACAATTAAATAAAAGAGTGAACATGGCACATAGCCAAACCAATTAGTAAAAAATGATAATAAAATCCTAGCCAATCTAGACTTTTCACTATGTGATTCCCCACAAGGGGCTCAAATGTCCAAGACTTAGTACTCAACAACATGGGGGGGGGCACTACACTACCACCTGTGTTTTGCCCTCCCTGGTAAGGTCAGACCATAAATCTGTCTAGTTCAAAGTAACAATCAGATCTGATACCCCCACAGGAGCAAACAAAACTGAAAAACTTCTCCAAAGCAAACTACAGCTTATTAAGAGATGGAATAAAATATTTCAACCCCCCTGCTAACACAGCCAATAATGAGTCCTATGCAGAGGAGTACACAAATGCCCTGTATAACCACCTAAACAACTGTATAGACTCAGCTGTAACTGACTGGATCAAAACCAGGTCCTCCTGAAAAAAATGTCAACCCTGGTGCACCTCAAATTTACACAGGTTATATAATAAAATGAGAAATTGATGTCTAGGAACAAAAGGGAACTTAATCAACAGAAGAAGAATACTCTCCACAGCTTGAACCAGCAAATCAGATATCTTGTAAAGTCTTATAAAGTTAGTTACAAAGCTAAATTAGCATCCCTAGCTAAAGATAATCATAAAGCATTCTTTAGCTACATCCAAAACCTAAAAGGAAATGCCCAGTTGTGTGCAGAACTTGTAGTGGACATTACATCTCATATGGAACCTGTGGAAATTGCCAACCTGCTAGTTGACAGATCTGGTGTAAACGTCACCCCCTTGTCCCCACCATCCATACTCCAAACCATATCTGACACCAGTCCTCTACCTAGTATCTCCAAAGAGCAGTTTATATCTGTGCTTTCAAAGACCAAAACTATGTCCTCTATGAGACCAGATAACTTCCCAGGCTGCTTACTAAACAATCTAAAACAAGCCCTACTAGAACCACTTGGCAAGCTCTTTAACCTCAGCCTGAGCACTGGCTTTGTTCCAGCAGAGTGGAGAACAGCAACAGTAATCCCCTTGCATAAAGGGGTCCATCAACTGACCCTGGGAACTCCAGACCCATAAGCCTAACCAGCCATATCTACAAGACCATGGAAAGAATCATCATGGACCTTAGCAACAAGGATATATGCAACCTTCAAATTCTTGGCCAGACCCAGTTTGGCTTTGTTAAGGGTAGATCATGCTTATTGAACCTGGTGAACTTCTTCAAGAATGTTGCCAAACCCCTGGATGTAGGCAGAACAGTACATATCACCTATCTTGACTTAGCCAAGGCATTTGGCACAATCCCCCACTCAGGTGTCATTGAGAAACTCTCACAGCTGGGGATTAACCCATACATCACTAGATGGGTAGCGAACTGGCTCACCAACAGAATGCATACTCTAAAAATTGGGGATTCCACCTCTACCAGTTGGCCAGTTACCAGTGGCATACAACAATGATCTGTGCTGGGCTGTCTGCCATTTGGAATCTATTTTTCAGAAGTCTATGGCTTACCAAATTCACTGATAATTGCAAACTGGCTGCAATCACTGAGTCCCCAAACGATGTTAACATATTACAAAAGGGGCTAACACAGACAAATGATTAGTGCCAAAGCCACAGGCTAAAACTAAACACTAAAAAATGCATTATTATCCCCTTTGGCAAAGAGGAAGACCCTGCACATTACAATATTGACAGTGCACCCTAACCCAGTGGTGCAAGATTTGGGAACACAGGTTAATAGCAATCTAAACTTCAATCACTATGTGTCCACAGTGGTAAGGAAAGCCTTCTACACCATGCACCTCATAAGTAAGGGCATCCTAACCAACACTAAGGATGTTATAACTCCTCTGTACTCAGCCCTCATCAAACCACTGATAGAGTACAATGCTCCTTTTTTCATGTACCTCACCAGACACCTGCAACAGCTGGAGAGACCACAGAGGTTTCGCACCAGAAATGCTGCATGTCTGGAAATCAAGTGGGACAAAAGTCACTCATTCCAGGGATCTCAACTTAGCCCATGACATTAACAGAATATGCTGAAGAGACAAATGTATCTCCCAGAGATTGCCGCTCCTCTGTAATAAACTCCCAGTTCACATGAAGCAGAGCTCCTCAATGACTCTATTCAAGCACAACCTAGACAATTGGATGGGACACCATAAAGTCATCCTCGGGGTGGCACCTCTGTCCGTCATAGACAGGGGCAGTCAGTGTTGATCATAGACTCTCTTTGTAAATAATGACCATATAGCCAATGCCAATTAGGGAACACTGCTATAACATGGCTAGACATCTAAAGGCCTTGAGGCCATTAGCCTATTAACCTCGTATGAACTGATGAACCTATAAAGTAGTACTTTTGCAGGTCATTAAAGACTATGTCTGAAATACTAATCTCCATTAGAAAATCAGGGTAACGAGGATATTTATCCCATTAATTTTAATTGCTATGGAAAACACAGTTGACAATGTGAGAGTTATATGAGTTCATAATAATGAATTATGGGAATCCCAAATAATCATGGCTGATTATGCAAGACACTGATTCTGTAAAGTCACTGCTTCATTTTCCTTGAGATGCAGAGATCTCACAGGTGACTACATTTTATTTGGAGGTAGAAGTATAGCAGCAACCCTAACAGAAACAAGAAATAAAATGAGATTTGAGAGGCTGTGGGAATGTCCTTTTGAACAAACACTATTGGGATTCTACACAACAGTCATCAGATTAACTGCTAGAGAATCAATACATTTCAGTATTTCATTTCTGAGGCTTGAACACTATACATCAGCATGGCTCATTGCGAATATAAATGATTAGGACATGATCCTTTTTTTGACAAATCTTAAACATAAATGAGAACTGAAAGTGAAAAATAGAGACATCTTATGGTTGTGCAACAGGAAAGTGAAAACTCTTCTATCAAACCTGACTTCACTGAGTGCAGAAGTTCAAAACTTAGCATTTTCATAAAACAGTTCGATTTGGAAGCAAAGTTCCCCCACCCAAAAATTTCCTTTTAGGGTGTTACACCTTACATCCCCTTGTATACAAATAGTAACTTTGAGGTCAATGCACTTTGGGCTAAGTTGATTAGTGTTCTGCATGAAGATCTGTTATTTGTAAAGCACATTATTTTTCAAATGTTTACATGACTGCTTATTCCTGGGATTCAACTTCCTTGTCTTGAAGAACTATGTTTTACTGGAAGTACCTTTTCAGTCTTCCTTATCAACATATATTTTGTAATACATGCTGATATCATGCAGTCAAGAGGAGATGATCCAGCACCATTTTTCAGCATATTAAATAAAAGACTTCATTGTTTTCTACAGTACAAATCACAACAAAAAAATAGTGAAAAATAAGACAAACAGAGAATGACAATGTGGTGCCTAAATGATGAAATACTAACTAATGCTTAATTAACAATTTTCAATAAATAATGTGATACACAAACAGCACATCTGTGAGTTATGATTTCATTTCTGAATAAGTACAGATCCTCTTTTGTCCACAGACATGTTCTAAATGTTCAGAATTTTCATAACACATTTACCCACAGTGAAGGAAAAGTCTCTTACTCCACAGTATGGTATACCTCTGTGTTTATATAATGTATATACATAGCAAATGCACTGTTACATTTATCTACTGTATATGTAGATCACAAATGAGTACACTGCAACATTTATGTACTCTGTATGTACATCATAAGTGAGTATACAGCCGATTATACATACTCTGTTTACCATAAATCGGTACTCAGCTGCATTTATGTACTGTGCATGGATGTATGTTATAAGTGAGTAACATGCTAGATTTATGCACTGTGTGTATTTCGTAAATGAGTACACTGCTGCAAGTATGTACTAAGTATGTATATCATAAATGAGTAGTCCGTTGTATGTACGTACTGTGTATGTATAACATAAATGGCTACACTGCAACATTTGTGTGTTGTGTATGTATATCACAAATGATCACACTGCTGCATGTATGTACCATATACATATATCATAACTGAGAACACTGCTACATTTACATACTGTATACGCATATCATAAATGAGAGTACTGGTACATTTAAGTACTGTGTATGCATTTCATAAATGGGTACACAGCTACATTTATGTACTGTGTACATAAATTGTAAATGAGTACACAGTTACATTTATGTACTGTGTATGTATATCATAAATAAGTACACTGCTACATTTCTGTGCTGTACTGTACTGTATGTCATAAATGGGCTCATAACTACATTTATGTACTGTGTACATATATCCTAAATTAGTATGCTACTATATTTACATACGGAGCATGTAGATGATAAATTATCATAAATAAGTACACCACTACATTCATGTACTGTGTATGTATTTCATAAATGGGTACACAGCTACATTTATGTATTGTGTATGTATATTATAAACGAGTACACTACTATGTTTATATACTGTATATGTATATCATAAATGGGTGCACAGGTACATTTATGTCAAGTTCATTTATATCATAAATGGGTACACTGCTGTATTTAAGGATTGTGTATGTATATCATAAACTGGTGCACAGTTATATGAATGTACTATACATGTATATCATATATCCGTGCACAGTTATATTTCGGTATTGTGTATATATATCATAAAAGGTTGCATTGCTACATTTATGTACCATGTATGTATATCATAAATAAGTGTACTGGTACATTTATGTACTGTGTATGCATTTCATAAATGGGTGCACAGCTATATTTATGTACTGTGTATGTATATCATAAATGAGTACGCTGCTAAATTTCTGTGCTGTACTGTATGTCATAGATGGGCTCATAACTATATTTATGTACTGTATACATATATCCTAAATTAGTATACTACAATATTTATGTACGGAGCATGTAGATCATAAATTATCATAAATAAGTACACTGCTACATTTATGTATTGTGTATGTATTACATAAATGGGTACACTGCCACATTTACATACTATATATGCATATCATAAATGAGTGTACTGGTATATTTATGTACTGTGTATGTATTTCATAAATGGGTACAGAGCTACATTAATGTACTGTGTATGTGTATCATAAATGAGTACACAGTTACATTTATATAATGTATATGTACATCATAAATGGGTGCACAGTTACATCTATGTACTGTGCACGTATCACATAAATTAGTATACAGCTACATTTATGTACTGTGTATGTGCATCATAAATGGGTACTCTACAATATTTATGTAGTGTGTATATATATCATAAATGATTACACTGTTGTCTGTATGTATGTGTCACACATGTACATCATAAATGAGTGCACTGCTACCCTTATGTACTGTGTATGTATATCATAAATAGGTGCAAAGTTATATTTATCTACTGTGTATGTATATCATAAATGGATACACTGCAACAATTATGTACTGTGTATGTACATCACAAATGAGTATACTGCTACATTTATCCACTGTGTGAATATCATAAATGGATACACAGCTACATTTATGTAGTGTGTATGTATACCATAAATGGATACACAGCTACATTTATGTACTGCATATGTATACCATAAATGGATACATACCTGTATTTATGTACTGCCTATGTATACCATAAACGGATACACAGCTACATTTATGTGCTGTGTATATATACCATAAATGGATACACAGCTACATTTATGTACTGTGTATCTATACCATAAATGGGTGCACAGCTATATTCATGTACTGTGACCATTATGTTTCCTCTCCACTTTCCCAACTGGCTAATTCATTTCCCAAGTCTCATGTCTCATTTATGGCTCATTTGTTCTTCAAAGGGGTGAGGATCATGCATAAGGAGTAGTGCTGTCATCCATTATCAATGGTAGAGTTTTGTGCTTATAAACCAACCCCACTGCACATGCCCAGTTCAATGATACTGAGATCAACATTCAATGCGTCTTAGGAGGGGTGAGTCTCACACTTCTGTTAGAGACACAGCACTTCAAATGGCCCTGCCCCTTTGAAGCAAGTACTCCCATGTGGTCTCCTGGGTTTTCAGAAGGAATTCTTCCATGTGATATGCCAACCATATAAAGCACCACTCCACACTTCCAAGAGCGATGGAAATGCACTCCATCAACATCCCTCTTTCCACTCACCAGGTTCTCTAGCATCTGCGCTACTAGCAGAAACCAGGTCATCTGGGTAATTACTTGTAATGGTCAGGAGACACTGATCATTAATGGAAAGAAATATAATTTTCTGGAGAAAAATAAACCCAAACCATGATAACCAAGTGAGAGTTAACATCTGTTTATTTTATTATCAGTTATGCCCCTAGTGTTCTGACTAAAATATATAATACTAAGGAAAACAGTAAAAGAAATCAAGCCTACTTGCAAATTAGCCTTAATGTAGCTCTGCAATAATGCTCATAGCACATACATTAAAAGGCAGACATACCACATTTGAAAATATTCATGGAAGTACGAGGTACATTAAAAAAAATCATGCACATCACTACACCCAATTACTTATTGCAAGTATTAAGATTCTTGCTGTAGCCTTTATAAAATAAAGTAAAAAGTAAAAAACAAAGAAACTAGTGGTCTTAAAACTTCATTGATGAGCTCAGTCACGACAATTTCCAAAAATCATGAAACCCAGGTAGTGTTCCAAAATGGAACTAACTCCATGAAACTACAGTGTGGTGCACGGCCAAAAATCAATCATAAATCCAAAGAAAATGCCAGCACACAATAGTCAGCTGTTTAACCAGTGCTTACTTTAATGAATGTGTTAAATATAAATCATTGCATATCCAAAGGATGAAAAAATTACAGACCGGATAATTTGTTTGGGTAGTTTGTGTTCCAAAGCAACAAGCCTTTATTCATTACAGAAAAATGATCCTCATAAACAAAAAATCAGCAATATTTTAACAATGTTAAACATATCAGCTTTTATATACTAAAAAGTAGGTGTGGAAAATGTATGTATTGTTTAATTTTAAACTGCCTATTCATTTTCACCAAATATGCCTTTTTACCAAAGCATTTTGGTAACTATTGACATTGAAGCCCTTTACACTGTGTTACCACACATGGTATAATATAAAGATAGACAGAATCATTACCTCTGAGTTAATACCTAGATGTAATTCCAGAGCAGCTACCTAATATTAGTATACTGCCTTCTACCCTTCACAGGGAACCAAAATCCAAATGCAGGATGTCTGATAACATCAAGCTCATTACTGGTTCACTCAGAGAACCCAATTTGTGCATCAACTTGCAAAAAATGGAAAATGTACCAAAACTGCAAAACTAAATTAGGTCCACCATGGATCTCATGGACATAGTTAGTCAAAAACACAGAAAGTATTGACCAGTAGTTACTCTTGATGTAACAGCTCTGTAAACTAATCCGAACTGTCAGAAGGAGGCTGAAAATACAATATGAGCAACTTATACACGTTATTCATTTTATGCAGAAATAGTAAAGGATAGCAGGAATATCAAATCAGTCCATTTCTAAAACAAGGACTATATTACACAAGTGGCAAGATGATATGTTTTTTTGTTACTGGTCTATATAAAGCATAAAATATAAAATGCTTGTTTTTGGTGCATTTTCCATATTTGTGTATGTGCGTGTAAGTGTGTGTGTGTGTGTGTGTGTGTGTGTGTGTGTGTGTGTGTGTGTGTGTGTGTGTGTGTATGTGCATGTGCGAGCACTCGTATTACTGATTGCAGTATTCCACCTCATAGAATACGCAGCCCACTCAGGCTGCCATAACTTTGATAGATGGAGTGTTTTATTTTTTTTTTTCGATTATTGTAATATTTTTTGGCCTCTCAGCCAGGATACTAACTGTCTACTAATTTACACACTAAATACTACAAAATAATAAAACACACATCAATGCTGAAAGAAACATCAATTTAGCTTTAATGAGTCCGTGGCACTTTGGCATAACACCTTCTAGGGGACAATGATCATTCATTAAATCAATTTTATATCCTATCCAATTAAACAATTAACATTTACTCATCCTTAAAGCAAACTCTACATTTTAAATCTCATACTGATACATATACTTTAAATATACCATATTACACATTGCATTGCCAGTTTAATTCAGAATTTAATGCAAGTAGATGTATTTTATTACATTTAAATATCATTTTCATCTCTAATTTATTGAAAGCATCAACTTTATCACCTTTCATGACATACAGATCTTGCACATACCAAGAAATTTACACACAGCAAACACTTCTTTAATATGCACTGTGCAACTGCACTGAGGGGATATGTATTATACACATCCCTAATATGTTCCTGCATTTTTACTTTTGCCTTACAATTTTTTTTTTGCCCTGTATACCACTTAGGTATAGGACAAGTACAACAAACAACATACACCACCGTGGAATTTTCACAGGAAAAAACCCTCTTAACCACAGTTTTCCACATACCTTGACACTTTCTTTCTCAGTATATACTGACACACTATATGAATGTCTGGACATCTTGAATAGCTCCAGTGTTACCTTCTCTCATCCACTGTGACCAGGCCGGGTTCATTAAACATATGTCATCCTGGGGTCATATATACCGAGGGATTTCTTTGGTTGGAGTTGGGAGATAAACCTCTGACACAACTGTCAGCCAATGAAGAAAAGGCTTTCAATAATGTTGAATGGCTTTACCTATTTCACATCATCATTCCTTCCTATTTTCCTATGGCATTCATAGAGGCTCTGGCGGATATTAATAAAGATTCACAGGTAGCTGTCCAATTGGGATCCTTTATCTCCATCTCCTTCACAACTGGTAAAAGAGTCAGGCCCACATGTGCCCCTTCTATTCCTGCTTGCTATTGAGCCATTGGCACAGATGTTGCAAAATGTAAAGAACCCTCCATCCAGTAACAGCAACATCTATAAATCAATGGAAGGAGTTGCCCTGTTTGCTGCTGATCTTCTGATATTTTTGGATGACCCATTACATACCTAATATGGAGTTCTGGATACAAGGTTAACCCCACAAAGTCATTATAAGGTTCATTTCTGTCACAATGAGCTGGATAAGAACAACTTTACAGTTAACCTATTATCTTTTAAATATCTGGGTAAAACT
This sequence comes from Protopterus annectens, assembly GCF_019279795.1. Classification (NCBI taxonomy): domain Eukaryota; kingdom Metazoa; phylum Chordata; order Ceratodontiformes; family Protopteridae; genus Protopterus; species Protopterus annectens. The sequence goes on from NC_056749.1 coordinate 200,704,316, forward strand.
ATGGGGTTAAACACAAAGTGTACAAGAGGTCTGAAAATGCAATTAGTCCAAAACCAAATGAACCCTTCTGAAAATGAATGGAATACCTGGCACATCCACTTTTGGAAAAAAAAAAAAAAAATATATATATATATATATATATATATATATATATATATTTTTTTTTTTTAATTAAAATGATAGTTTATCTCAAAATTATGTACATTACTCAAGGGGTTCCCTTCAAGATTCCAATGAGCCTTCTCAGGAAATGGGGCAGCATTATAATGAAATTCCTGAGGCACCCTTCATAGATGTGGGGAATGACGGCAGGTAACTATGCGTAACAAACATGAGTGGGGATAAGTCTTCTAAGTTTGGTGATCACACATAAAGCAGTCATGTTCAGAATTCACAAGGAATTATGTAAAGCAGACTTGGCCGCGTGCTGGTCAAGGCTTATGGCATCAACCATATATCCATATCTCCTACCTATGCCTTCTCACTTTGAGAAGAATGCCCAGCTATCGTTTTTTTTTAATATTATATGGTATAGCCTTAGGAGACCACAAGCATTGTACATCTATAGCTGCCTCCCAATATTTCAATGCAATATATACAGTTTTGAGTACAACTATTCGGAACATTGATCCTACTTGCATGATGATTCTGATCTTCCTTTTAGGGGCTCATTCCAATCTGCACTCAGCCATACAAACCTTTCCTTGGAAGTGAAGCAAGAAACACTGAGAGGTTGCATACGCTTTTATTTTTGGATTCAAATCCTTTGTTAAATGCATCGGCAACTGAAACTTTATCCACTGAAGCCACTGCCACATTTGAAGTACTGATTTTTTGAAAGTCTTAAGGACCTAGAAAACAAGTTATATAATATAAATGTTGGCAGTGATAAAGACTGCACTTTGAGGCTGTCTTAAGATATAAGGCTATCCCACGTGGGCTTAGGGTTCTTAAAATGCTCACTTTTGGGAATGAATATCCTGAGCTGCTTAAACAGTGGAAAGCTTTGAATTTGCAGCTTAGTTTAAATTATTTGAAACTCATGAATGATTATTTTCTTCCACTTGAAAGACAGCTAGCTGCAGAAATTGATAGAGATCAGAAAGACTTGTTTGCTAAACACACTTCTGATATCTGCAGAGTAAAAGTGGATGAAATGTGTGACAATATTGTTGAATATGAAAGACACTTACGTGCTACTAAAATTAAGAAACTGCAGCAGGACCTTAATAACTTTGACAAAGGCTATGTATTATCATGGCCATGTGACAATAAGGTGTTAGTGCCTATCAGTAATAGTTCTGCTGATGTTACAACTGCTTTAATGACTGAAGGATCTATAGCACCTGCCCCTCTTACTGTTCATATCTGTAATGACAAGAGTACTGCAGGCTGTTCTAATGAACCCATGACTAGAGTGAAAGAACAAAGAAAACAGAATGCAACCCCTAGCATTGATACAGCAACCACTGGTGCTCTTTCTACAAATTTTACCCTGCAAGCCCCTTTACCAATATAGACAATGGTTAAAGGAAGGGCCAGTCAAGGAGCAGAGCCCCCAGGGGGGTTTATGCAGTATCAGAGCACCAGCAATTTGATATGGACAAGGAGCAAGAAACAGACAGTTTGGTTTTTAATATTTCTTCTTTTGTTTTAACAGCTCTGCAATTAGCATTGCTTAACAAAGGTCTTTCTTTCATACCTTCTCAAAGATCCACCTTAACTGATATATTGGTTGATCTTACTCTATTTGCACAAAATTTATCACTATCACTTTTTTATTCAGAGCAAACTACTAGTGAACCTTATTTTAAAAGGCCTAGTGCTTTTTTCCCACCAACCACGAACTTGAGTATAGAGTCCTTTATCTCTTTATGTGATGATAAGATCCACATGAGTTTAAATTGTGGGCATAAACCTCGTTTTACTCAATTGTCAGCTGCAGATATCCTATCCCTTAAAAAGCTACATCAGGCCTCATATTTGGAAATTCAGTCAGCTGACAAGGGAGGTGGGATTGTGATTATGGATAGATCTTTTTATATTATACAGATGCTTAGCATGCTTTCTGATGATTTAACTTATGTGAATTGTAATATGATTCAAGATACAAGCACTTATTGATAGAGTATGTGTTTTTATATGACCTTATAATGGCTAGTTTCATACACTCAAGGTTATATGATTATTTAGAGGTTGAACATCTTATTATACCTGTTTTATATGGAATACCTAAGGTCCATAAGATCGTGCGTGACTTCCGATGAGATCCATCCTTTCTAGTAAAGGCTGGGTTACTGAGCCTGTATCACTTTATATTGAAAATAACTTAGGGTCACTTTTGCATACTATACCTACAATTCTGAGAGCTACTAAGTCCATTTTGCAGGACTTGTATACATGATCAATTGATTTTTAGGGGAATACCAGCTTTTTGTTAGTTACTCTTGATGTAGCATCATTATCTACTGTGATCCCCAATGAGAATGGCATATAGAGTATTCATATTTTCCAAGTATGTAAGACATCTTTTGATGTGAATAAGACTGAAGTTATATGTACACTACTTGAACTAGTCTTAGAAAATAATGCATTTACATTTGATAATAAATTTTACATGCAAAAGGCAGGTGTTGCAATGGGCACGGCATGTGTCAACACTTTTGCCAGCTTAGTGTTGGTACTATGGGAAGATAAAAAAGGTGTTTGTTTATAACCCCTCATTTGCATCTGTATAATTTTCATATGCTTTGTTGATGACATCTTTTTTATTTGGGTAAATACAGAAGTTAAGCTTAATGAATTTATAAAATACCTACATACTACCACTACCTTCCTGAAATCTAGTGCCCAGTCATCTGTCAATTGCATTAACTTTCTAGATGTGAGTATTAACAAGGATGAACTTAAGCTATTTGGGACTAGTCTCTACAGGAAAGACTGTAAGAACACCCTTCTTCACAAGACTAGTATGCATCCCAGGCATGTATTAAGTAATGTAATGAAAGGACAGTACCCCTTGGACTATGAGGCTTCACACTGATGATGCTGATTTAAATCTGGATTTTTTAAGACTTAGAGAGGATTTTGTAAGAAAGGGTTACATACCCACAGAGGTTGATCTATGTATTAATGAGGTACGTGATAGCAGAGCAACTATAGGTAGACCTTTTTTCTTTGAGAGAGTGAAATTAGACATAAACAGAGACAATAGAGTTGCCCATGTTAAAAATAGACCTGTTTTTACTTATTCAAGTAATATTGGGCAGGTCTGTGAAATTATTAAAAAACATTGGCCCATACTTTTATCAGACCGTGATGTCAAGAAGGTTATTGACCAGGAACTGAAGTTCAGTTTTAGAAATAATCTTTACCTGAAAAAACAACTCTGTTACAGAAATGTTAAAAAAGACTTTTCCTCTGAAATCCACTCTTTGTGGCACTTTTAAATGTGGTACATGTAGCACTTGAAAATGTATATTTTCTTATACCTCTTTTTTCATCAGCTTACTGGTTCAAGTTTTTATTTTGACTATTTTGTACATTGTGGAAGCTCTGATCTTGTTTATATGGCTATCTGCACTGCCTGTGATGCGTTCTATATAGGAAAGCTGAACCATACCCTTACAGACAGGATTTTAGAGAATGTTTATGATATTCGAAGGAATAGAGACATCAATACTTTGGCAAGACATGTCAGAGCAAGAGGTATTGAACATTCATTTAAGGTTTTTGTTTTACAACTAGTTACTCTGAGTAATGGGGTGGTGATATTAGAAATGTAACTGAGCAAGAAGAACAGAAGTGGATGCTGAAGCTTAAATCTTACTGCGAACCAGGCTTAAATGACAAAATGAGTATTAAGCCTTTATTTAAGAGTCACCCACTGAAGCACTGAGTGGGTGTTACTCTTTGGAGGCTTGTTTTTTTTTAAGCTAGCTTACTGGTTGAATTTTGTGTGTGTGTGTGTGTGTGTGTGTGTGTGTGTGTGTGTGTGTGTGTGTGTGTGTGTGTGTGTGTGTGTGTGTGTGCGTGTGTGTGTGTGTTAGATGGCATCATTGCTAATTATACAAAAAGAAAAAAACAAACCAGCAACGTTGAAGGATAAAATCTTTAATAATACACTAAAACACAAAGCTTTCAGGTATAACGCCCTTCCTCACAATGAGGAAGGAAGTTATACCCGAAAGCTTTGTGTTTGAGCATATTATTAAAGATTTTATCCTTCAACATTGCTGGTTTGGTTTTTTTTTGTGTGTACTATTTTTGTCTGGAACCAGCATTTGCAGAGAGTGTTTTCCTTTTTGGTTGTGTTATCATTGCTAATTATACCTTCTCTGGTGTTTAACTGGATGTACTGATTATTTAAACACTTTGTTTTAACATGTTTTTATGATCTGAAGAAGGAATCTTGTTCCGAAAGCACTAACCTTTTTTCTTAAATGGAGTTTTTATTCAACTGCTGGATCCTTAGCCATGGTTGTTTGGAGTCATCCTTTGTTTCTCTACAAGTTTGGTTTGTGTGGCTCCAACTTTTGTTTCTGTGCCATTTCTTTGTGCTGCATGCTTTCCTTGGAAGTGCTGATGGAATAATGGCCTTGTTCTGCACTTAACAATTGTATATTGCTAAAGCCCTCCAGTTTTTCAGTGATATTATCTCATTATCTGAATGTAAGATTCCAAAGGAGAGCATCATACATTACTGTAAGGTCTGTACATATCTGAAGATCATTGTTGGCCATTGTCGGCCTATTAAAATAGGCATATCACTCATGAAGACTTTTAAAGCATAGTATGTACAACACAGTAGAAGAATATAAAAGATGCATCCAGAGTTGTTGCCTTAGGAAGATAAAGAAGCCTTAGTCCTAAAGGCTGTTCAAGCACCCTTTAAACTCACATCTTCCTCTAGGTAGAGGCTTCATGCCTGGAAATGCTTTCATAAACTTTTCAAAATCCCTAGTTTCATGTCCAGGAAATTCACTCAGTTCCTCATCATTTTGCTGGAGATGTAATCTTCCTTAATTTGAGCCTATGTGGAACCATAACTTTTGCAGTTGTCCTGGAGGTTCATCAGTTTTTGGCTCCAGTGTTGGAAATAAGGTAACTCGGAGATATCCAATATAAGAAAAAGACAGGGAACATCTGGTAATATGTGACATTATGTCTGAGCATGTGACACAGCATCCAATAGTGAATATATTGGTGGTAGCAGCAAAAAAAATGCCTGGCATTGGAAACTGACTCAATCCCACTGGTTTTGGAATGCCAGAATATAGTACTCCAGATTTATAAAGTAGAATTAATAATCACAAGGAGGGCAGGTACAGAAGTGTCCTTTTTAGACAAATATGTACCATGCCTAACCATGCTGAATGGTCCATCTTAATTCTGCTCCACTTCTATATTAAACCTGGTAATAATTTCATCAGAGTCCACAAAGAATCTATAGTACCGGTGGGTGTCTTTAAATACAGAAAATGTTTACTACAATGAACATCCACTGTTACTGTAATAGGTAATGTGAGGACTCTCCTTTCGCTTCCTCTTTGCTTATGTCTTTCTTTACTTTACGTTCCCTTACTTAAATTAAAGGTTAGTTTAATAGAATGTGTAGTACAACTAAGATTTACTCCAGATACAAGACCTTGTATATGTTACAACATTCCGTTTAGACTTTAGTCCTGTCTTGTAAATAGAAAAATGTTCCTAGTTTTCAGCAGTTGCTGAATTTTAGTATGTTTTAAGGTTGCCTTCTTTGGTATGTGTGTGTTAAGAATTGTTCATAGGTTCATAGGTAGGTACTAGGCTATCGGCCCTGGGGCCTATACAAGCCCAGCCAAAAAGGTACCCTGGCTTTTGCCACCCAAGAAAATTATTTTCCTGTGCCACTGTCGAGTAGAGCCACAGAGGTGGTCCCCGGGGTGAATTTCCTATTTCCCATCCAATCATCAAGATTTTTCTTGAAGAGTGCTAATGAGGAGCTTTGTTTGATATAGATAGGTAGTTTATTCCAGAGTATGGGAAGTCTCTGGGACAGAAATCTATCCCTCCGACATGTTCTGTTTATTGTGGTGACAAGGTTTAGGTCCCTAGAGTGTGTAGCTCAGAGGGATTGGGATTTCTTTAAGTGGAGCATGTCCAATAGCTCTGGGTTTTACATAGCTTTGTATGTTAGGCAGAGATCACCTCTGAGTAGGCGATATGCGACAGAGTAAACCTGAAGTTTTTTGAGACGGTCTGCGTAGGCCATCTGTTTGAGGCCGGTAATCCTCTTTGTGAGGTATTTCTGTAACCTGTCCAGTTGTTGTAGATGTCTTGTGAGGTACATACCAAAAGGGGCATTGTACTCTATAATGGGTCTAATGACTGATGAGTAGAGGGAAACAATGACCTCTTTTTTTCTGGATGAGAAACCTTTTGTGATGAGGTGTGCTACGTAGAAGGATTTCCTGTCTACTGTGGCGATGTGATTATCAAAGGAGAGACTACTGTCCACCTGTGTCCCAAGGTCTCTTATCCCACTTTCGGTGTTAAGTATACTACCGCCTATGTTGTAGTTCATGGTACAGAGTTTTTACCAAAGGGGATGACAATGCACTTTTTGGCATTGAGCTTGAGGCCATGGCTTTGACACCAGGCATCTGTCTCAGTGAGGCCTTTTTGTAGGATGTCCACATCATTAGGAGTTTCGATTATGGCTCCTAGTTTGCAGTCATCTGCGAACTTTGTTAGCCAAAGACCTAATACATTGGTGAATTAATTATTTGGTACTAGACATCGATTTTGATTATTTTGTCTTGGATCATGCTGACTGTAAAACTTGTTTATTATAAGCATTTTAATAAATAAAATATAAAAAAATATATATACTGACACACATTAAATCTCCCACAACTAAACATTCGCTTCCTTGTATCTGGTGGATACTGTACTTTTAGCGGATTCATCTTAAATGCAATGCAATGGTCTAATATAAGAAAAAATATGGGAACGCTAGGTAAACATTCTCCAAGATAATTGTTCAGTTCTCCTTAATTATTTTACAAAGGGATTCAGAGAAGTTGGTATACAGAAAACAACACTTTGCTATCAGTCTCACTCATCATTTCATTTCCACTCCCCATCCTCTCACATTCTTCACTTCACTTCTCAACCTCATAAACACCTTCCTCTTTGCTTCATTTAAAATCTTCTCTGCATATCCCCATTCTAATCTTTTCTGCTATATTTGTAACATGGCCATTTCACAATCCTCCTCAGTTGTATTCCTAATGATCCTAATATATTCTCCAACTGGAAGTGGATGAACTGAATGTGGGGGAAGATGACTTTCAGTGATACTGTATAAAGTGACTGATTTAATGAATGGTCTGTCTTTGCCCCTACAAGGTGTTATCCTGAAACAACAGGGACTCATTAAAAGTTAAACTGATGTTTCTTTCAGCACTGATGTGGGTTTTATTAATAACTGGCTACTGCTGGCACCTTTCCTTGCCACAACCCTCTCTCTAGACTTTAGATGATTCTCTCCTGAGCCATCAACATGGGAACATATTTGTTCAAGCAATTATCTATCATTAGTGATGGTGGAAGAGGAGATGGAAATGACCAGACCCATCATCTTCAATCCTAACCTGAGATTTTTTGTATGCCCTTACCTTCCCCCTGAAGCACAGGCACATAGGCATGTAGTGATGTAAGCACACACCCATAGGCTTTCCCACCCATGACATGTTAACATCAGCCCTCCTGATGAATATTAATGTGTACTTATGAGCAGAGGTGTAGCTGGCTACTCTGGTGCCCAGTACCACCCACCGTCCCTTGATCTGGCACATCCCTCAACTCTTGATGAAGAGCTAAACAAATGGTCATCTCACTGGACTTAAAGAGCAAAAAAACAACTCTCCTTTCCTTTTAAACAATAGTAACTGTCCAAAAGTATGTACAACACCAAATCCTAAAAGTCCCTGTTGCTCTTGACACAATGCAATGAGGCTTTGCCAGTCCACCCCAACCCTAACATTATCATCAGTTTCAAGGTCACTGTACTTTTGGACAAAGGAAACCTTGACCACTCTGACCCCTATAATGAATGCTCATTTTGGCAAAGTGCATATTATTCAGCAGTTGAAAATGGAGGGTCTATATTAGATCGCTGAAATGGCAAAACAGCGAATGCCATTTCAGCAACACATAAAGAATGATCTACAACTTCCGTGAACAGCCAGAATATCGATTGTTTTTCTTAGGGAAAAAAATCGCTTAGCCGGCGCAGTGTAATTGCCCTTTTCCCAACTGTAGTGTGATCTCGGAGTTGGTATATTTAGTTGGGTGGAGGCACAGCCCCACTTTGTAATGCTTAGTATGATGTTTTGTGTGTGGTTGGCCTATTGATTTATTTCCCTAGGGGAAAAAATCGATGTTCTGGCTGTTTGCAGAAGTTGTAGATCGCTCTTTATGTGTCGCTGAAATGGCATTCGCTGTTTTGACGTTATGGCAATCTAATATAGACCACACAATGACATGGCTGGTTCACTCCTGTGAAGCTGAACATTCAAATAGCATTTCCAGTGAGATATGTAACCAGGTCAAACACCTCTGATATCCTTGACCAGCCCCAGTGTCATATGGGGAGGCACTCCTGCTCATTGATGTCCACTCAGTGGCTGTCCATGAACTTAAGCAGAGAGAAAACTTTAAATTCCTTTTTCTAATAATATTACAGTTGCAGTGCAAAAAATTAAAGTGGAAAATCTAGACAGGTATAATTCCTCCTGTACATGTTTGTAAATGTCATATTGTGTTGTACAATTTTCAGTAAAGGTTGCTTTTGCAAACTAAATATTAGTAATCTTTTTATTTGTGGCCTGCAACATATTCGGGTCATTACATGGCATTTGCTGCATCACTTGCAGTTCTCCTGTCAGTGTCAGAACTAGCAAACATTTTACCTACTAGTGAGGTAAAAAAGTACTGTTAACAATAAATGGTTCAGTTTACTTTTTTTTAAATTTATTTATTTATTGGTACAGCTGATGTTTGACACTCTCTAACTGTGAAATCTATTATCAGTTTATTTTTCCTGCAACACAACAACAAATAAAAAATGGTTTTATTTGTCACAAATGTGTACCAAAATAATCAGACAATACAATGTCACTGTTCCTTTCCTAATGACCTGTCTTTACTTCAAAGCAAAGGCTAAAAAGGAATAAACACGAGTTTTTAAGGAAACCTTTCAACACATTTCTGTAAGTTTTGTTGTTTTTGTAATGCTAACAGACATTTTTCATACTTCAGTGTATATATTTATACAGCAGTAATCATGTGCCTTTTCCAAAAACAAAGAGATGAGACAAAATACATCAGACAATGAATTTACAGAAATTCCTTACGCTAATTTTAAGTAATTGTATACTGAGTTTAGGGCAGACCAAGTAGTATGTTTACTATTACATGAACCCAGAAATATATCTTTTTTTCAGAATAAAAGAAAGATATTTTAATTTTTTCAAAAATCAAAACAGGAAATTTCTAATCTGTCTTTGTCTAACTGAAACAGGAAAAGCCTTATTTACACTAAATATTGTTCTACTGTTTTTACAGAGCAAATTCAGCTTTTAGCATTGTTTCCTGCACAGAATGTTGATTTGTGTTCTGCTGCTACAGGGCATTCTGTAGCTGTGTTAAATGAGTTAGATGTGTTTTGTTGTACCCTCCACTATCAGCATAAGTCATTACCTGCAGCAAAGTAAGAGTTAATCTTTGTTTTTTGGAAAAAATACACAATCTGGTTACATTTTATGTATCTGATAAAACAGAATATCATGCAGCATATGGTGTGCCTAGATGTAGTAAAGTAAAATTAAAATATTCTTAAACTAAAATACTCCTAGAAATGAAATATAAGAATAAAGGACTAATGCATGGACTTACACTTAACCAGCTTCAAAAGATGGGGTGCATTTTGCAGTGGAGTCACCTTCTGTGTCATATATATATATATATATATAAATTTCTGAAAACAATTCAAGAAATGAAATGACATTTTAAAATTCCTAAGTGAGACAGTAATTAGTGAGGCAGCCTATTGTTTGCTTTGCTTCCCTGTCTCTACTGTCTTCCTGAGATCAGAGACCTCCAGGGGAACCTTGACCGTTATTCCATCCATCCACTTTTTGACGCACACTTGACATCCTAGGCGGGACCTGGAAACAGAGAAAAATTTTATTTGGGTTTGCCCTTACTTTGACTGTTGAAAAACACATAAACACACACACACACGCACACACGCACACACACACACACACACACACACACACACACACACACACACACACACACACACACACACACACACACACACGCACGCACACGCACACACACACACACACACACACACACACACACACACACACACACACACACACACGCACACACACGCATACACACGCACACATAGGCTAGTGCATGAAAAAAACTGTTTTCTGAACTTTGAATCTCTGTTTTATATCTACAGTACGGGGAGTACATGCAGGTACGTGCAGGTGTGTCTTCACTTTTATCAGACTGCAGTTGCAAGGACAAACTGCTCTACCTCATTTCATTGTCTTCGCCCTTCCTGCTGCAAACTCCAATGAAAAGCTCAGCTCAATACATATTCCCATCAGCAGGTAAAGAACTACTACATGGCATATCAAAACTGCCTACCAGTTCGACATATTCAGGTACTGGTAAAGATTTTATTGAAGTTTGACTCAAGTGAAGGATCCTTCTCAGTCTGAGACAGGACACTGTTAGCATTTGCGACATTTTAAAGTCAGACAGTCTCTGAAGTACCTTTAAATTTTAGTTCATAAAAATGGAGAAGTATGTTGCACAGTCCTTGTGGTATACCCAAATATTCATGTATGAGGACCTTGTTATTGAAAAAAGACATTTATTTTATTTAGTAAAACTCCTACAGAATGGTGTATCACTGCTGTGCTGAGCATTTAATTATACTTCATACACTCCATGAAAGAGAGAGATAAACCAAAAGCAAGAAAACAGCATGTGATGAAAACCATCTCTTACAAAAGAAGGTGTTTTGCCAATGTACTTATTACCAAACGGCTATGTCAGTGAAAACATTCCCGTACCAACACAGAATTACCGGTATTTGTGTACACTACAGCATATATTATGCAATAGGAGTCAGTGTACTTGATTTAATTACACTACGCACTTGACATTCCATTCATGCACATCTTCATCATACTCTCCTTTAATAAAATATTAATTTCCACATCTTATTATACAATGCTACTTTATGCCGAAATCTCTATCCTGGATATCCTCAGAACTCCGCAAACTATTTCTGACTTTGCTACCCTAACCATCACTTTCCTTTCAGCTAATCCTGCAGATTTAGAAGACATTACCCATGTTCTGTGGATCCAGAATTAAGCTTTCTTTTACTTTATAAGGTCTTTACTAATAGCAGTGTGTGTGTGTGTGTGTGTGTGTGTGTGTGTGTGTGTGTGTGTGTGTGTGTGTGTGTGTGTGTGTGTGTGTGTGAGTGTGTGTGTGTGTGTGTGTGTGTTTATCTATCTATCTATATATATATATATATATATATATATATATATATATATATATATGTCATAGGAAGTTACTAGGCTAATGGCCCTATGGCCCTTACAAGCCTAGTCAAGTTCTTACCCTTATTTCCATGATCAGCACCTATTGCCCCTGTCCAAGAGGGACACGTGGAATCCCAGGGGTGAATTTGTTTGACATGAAGTTGGAATCTGTTCCAACCTTCTGGGAGACAAATCTGTCCCTCCAGCAGGTTTTATTAATGTCACATGCTAGGTTAAGGTCTTTAGAGTGAGTAAACCATATACCATTTGACTTATGGATAAGCAGCATTTCCAATAAAGCAGGGTCTGAGATTGCCTTGTATGCAAGGCAGACATCACCTCTGAGTAGTCTGTATGAAACAAAATAATATGACAGTGATTTCAGACGATCCTCACAGGACACATGCTGAAGACCTTCAATTTTCCTTGTGAGGAACCTTTGTGGTTTCTTCAATTGCTGCAGGTGCATGGAAAGGTACATATCAAAAGGGGTGTTGTACTCAATTATTGGCCTGATGAGGGAAGAGTACAGAGACATAATAACTTCTTTTTTCCTAAAGGCAATGCCTTACTTATGAGACGAGCCATAAAGAATGCCCTTCTTACCACTGTGGAGACATGGTGGTCAAAGGTAAGGGAGCTGTCAACCTGTGTGCCCAGGTCTCTCACCGATGACTGCATAAATAAGGTGTTGCTATTGATGTGGTAGTTGGCAGGAACACCCCTTTTACTGAAAGGAATGATAATACATTTTTTTGAAAATGAGTTTAAGGCCATGACTTTGGCACCAATCATTTGTTTCTGTAAGACCCTCTTGTAGGATGTTGACATCATTTGAAGATTCTATGACCATTCCCAGTTTGCAGTCATCAGCAAATTTTGTCAGCCACAGACCTTTTGTTTTTGCTTGTACTTCAGAGAAATAGATTGCAAACAGTAGAGGTCCCAGGACTGATCCCTGTGGAATACCACTGGTTATAGGTCTGCTGTTGGAGGTGGATTCCCCTATTTTGACTATGTAAGTGCTATCAATGAGCCAGTTAGTGACCCATCTAACAATATAAGGTTTGATGCCTAGTTAGGTGAGTTTATCAATGATGCCTGAGTGGAGGATAGTGTCAAATGCCTTGGCTAGGTCCAGGTGGGCTGTATGCACAGACATCCCTTTGTCCAGGGCCTTGGTGACTGTCAAGAAGAAGTCCACCAGGTTTAACAGGCACGATCTATGTTTGACAAATCCAAACTGAGTAGGATCAAGTGTTTGGAGATTATCTATATCTTTGTTGATAAGGTCCATGATGATTCACTCCATGGCCTTACAGATAAGGCTTGTCAGGCTAATGGGTCTATAGTTCCCAGGGTCAGTGAAAGCACCAGATTTGTGCAAGGGAACAATGGTGGCTGTTTTCCATTCAGCTGGTATGAAGCTGGTGCTTTGACTATGATTGAAAAGAGTACCCAATCGTGTTGCTAATTCATGTTGGAGCCCATGCAGGATGGAGCCTGGGATATTATCAAGTCCCATAAATGCTGTGTTTTTGGCCTTAGAGAGGGTATTTACAACCTGCTCTTTAGAGATAAAAGGTAGGGGACATCTTCAAAGAACCTGTCATCCAAAAGGTTAGCTATGTCCATAGGCTCAATATATATGATATCATTAACTATAAATTCAGTACAAATCTGGGCCTTTCCTTTTAGATCACGGATGTAACTATAGAATGCCTTGTGGTTGTCCTTTGCTGAAGAAGCTAATTTGGACTCATAGTTTGCTTTGGAGGACTTCACAAGAAGTCTTATTTGCTTGTTTAAGCTGAGGAGGAAGACTGTTTCCAGTTTAGGAAGGCTCGTTCTCTCCTACTCTTAGACAACAATTTCTTCCTCTTATTGTAAAGCTTGTTAATGGCAGTTGTCCACCAGGTAGGTTTGCTCAACCTTGAGGAGCTTGTTTTGGTTCTATCAGGTACAGCCGAGTCAATGCAGGTATACAGGTGGCCATATAAAGCATTGATGTAGAGCTCAGCATAGTTGTCAGTTCCATCTGAGGGAGGAGGTGCAGTGAAGCTATTTATACCATCCCGTAAGAGGTTGTAATCTGCTTTGGAGATGTTTTTTACTTTAGTTGCTGCTTGGGGGGGGGGGGTCAGGTGTGATAGCTACTTCAAATCACACAGATTTGTGGTCAGATCTCACAAGGGAGGACCACACAGTGGGGGTGCTACAGTGGTCCATCATATTGGTAGGCACCAGATCCAGGATGTTGGCACCCCTTGTGGGGGTGTCAACCAGCTGGTCAAGGGCACTGGGGTTGACAAAGTCGAGGACCCTTTTTGAAAGTGAGTTTGAGCACGTGTAATTTACCCAGTCAATGAATGGGTAGTTAAAGTCACCCAAAACCATGGTGTTTGGATGTATCGTGATAGACTCAAGTAGATCCAAACAGGCAGAGTGGGTGTTCTGATTCATGGAGGGGGTCATGTAGTTGGCAATTACTTGAATAGGTGTCCTACCACAGTTAATTGCACCTGAAGTGTCTCCAGGGAATCATACAAGTAGCTGTTGTAAGTTTTCTTAGAGGATTCAAATGCAATATTGATCTGTTAAGTAAGGCTACTCAGGGTTGGAACAGTTACATAACAAAGAACTGTTTAAATGGGACTGAAGGAAAGTATTTTTGTTTTCTGTGGTCCTAATATCTACAGGGATGGAATTCCATACTTTGCAACAGATGTGGAATATAATGTGTCCTCAGAGTTATTGTTTATTTTGGCTGTGTCAGCCAAGGCTTTGTTGGTGGATCTGAAAATACATCTTAGAATAGATATTAAGTAGGCCTTGAAGTGCAAGTACTCTGTCAGGATAATATAGAATTTGGCAGACTGTTGTAAGCTGGTTATATGTGAGTAGGTTGGGTAATTCTAGCCAGGACAGTTGCTTGATTGCTAGACAGTGATGTTTTCTGATGGATGAGTCAGTAGCAAACTTAGCTATTTTATAATAGCAACTGTTTAGTTTGTTTAAATCTGCTTTGTTTAGGTTGATGAGTATGGGGGAGGTATAAAGAAGAGAGGATAGTAGGTGGATTGTTGCGATGGTAGATTTACTGTCGTTGGTGAGGTACTTTTTGCATCTGTATAGCATTCTGAGTTTTTTATGGACTTTTTTTATTGCCTGGGCAAACTGGCTATCAAATTTCATGTTGTGATCTATGATAACTCCTAGTAGTTTGGTGTGTTGAACAGGTGTGATTGGGTGTTATTAGCTAAGAATACTGTGAATGGGGGTATGGGGTCTAAGGCTGTAGTGGGATAGCTGTGTTTTTTTGGAATTAAGTATGAGTTGAGAGTTGGCAAACCAGGTTTCAACAGCAGGTAAGGATTCTTGTGTTATTTTATGGAGTTGAGGGAGTGTTGGGGCAGAGCAGATAAGAGTGGAGACATCCGCGTACTGGACTAGAGTGGAGTGTTGGGTAGCCTTGTGGAGTTGGTTGGTGAATATGTTGAAAAGAAGAGGTCCAAGGATGGATCCTTTGGGGACCCCCAGGGTGACAGGTAGGAGGGGAAAAAGGTATTTTGCCATTTTACTGATTGTTGGTTAGATAGTCTTGAAACCAGGTTAGAGTGGAGTGGCTTAAATTAAGATGAGAGAGAGGAGATAGGAGCTTTGGATGGGAGACAGTATCGAAGGCTTTGGAGAGATCTAATAAAACAGTGGATACTAGGTTACCGTTATTTCATTATTCATTTACTGTGTCAGTAAAGCTAATAAGGGCTTTGGTAGTACTGTGATTTGGGTGGAATCCATGCTGGGTTTTGGTTAGGAGTTTATTAATGAGGAGGTGCATTATTTAGGAATGTATACATTTTTCAAGGATTTTAGATAAGGGGATAGAACGGCAATTGGACAGTAATTTGATAATTCCACAGAGTTGCCTTCTTTGTGGAGTGTTATAATATGTGAAATTTTCCACAGAGAAGGGATGCATTGTTCTGATAAGGAGTGATTGATAAGTATAGAAAATGGGTAGGAAACGGCTTTGGCTGCGATCTTTAGGTATTCTGCAGGTAATTTATCAGTGGCCAGGGTTGTGGGTTTAAGTCTATTCAGATATTTATATATAGTGTTAGTTGGGACAGGTTGTAAGAAGTGGTTTTGGTCTACAGGTACTGAAGATAGGTTTGGATATGAAGTGGGAGAATTATTATTGGTGAGGGCAAGAATGGATTTAGTGAAGTCTTCATTGAATTGGGTAGCAATATTATTGATGGTGGTGACAATGTTAGGGGGTAGAGTACTGATCTTACTTGGTTGTAAGATTTTATTAATGGTGGCCCAGAATCTTTGTGAATTATTTTTGTGTTTGGCTTGGATTCCTATATAGTGGCTTCTTTTGTCTGTCCTAATTTGTTTTTTTTTTGTTTGTTTTTTGGCTTAACAGTGGATTAACAGTGGTGGAAATCTGTGTTCAGTCTTTACTCTTAGATTCACAGATTTAGCTGTATGAAGAATATTATGTAATAATAATACAGCAAGAGATGCTGGCAATTTTAATAATATAATTCTGCCAGCAAGAATTAGTTTTCATAGGTTCATAGCCATTTCAACCCTAGACACTTAACCCATGTGAGAATCAAACCTTGCACCTCATGCCTCTAAGGCAAATATCTTAACCATTATGCCAACCTCTCTCTGGGTTTTGATTTCACCTTGAGGAAAGGAAAGAGTGAGTAACAAATTTTGGACCATTGGGAAAATAGGAGGGAGTATGTGACATATTGCCTCTTGTAATGAGACATAAGGTAGGCTTTAAGTGCAAGAGCACAGCCAGGAGTCTGCTAGGTGTGCTTTTTTTAAGTTGGGTTTTAAAATATTGTAGATAATTGATTTGTCTGAGAAGGAGGTGGATGGAATTGCACCCTATGAAGATGCAGCTGGAGTGCAGGCTGTTTCTTGCTGGGATGTTTGATTTGGTTACTAGTTGGTATTCATCTATGGAGCACAGAATGCAACTTTTGGGGTAGTAGGTGACAGCACCATTTGGATCTAGAAAACATTCTGATTTGCTAATGAGATTGTGAGTAGTTACTAGCTGTGAGACGGTTGGGCAGTGTGATAACTCTGTCCCGATTAACTGTTTTAAAATCAGACAGTGGTGTGTCCAATGAGGTAAATTAGCTTTGAATCTAGCAACTTTATTATAATATTATTCTAGTTGACTTTTCTATGTAGATTATAAGTACTTGAAAATGGATGTGGCTCAAAGAAGTGCTAGAAGAAGGCTAGTGAGGCATGTGCTTTTTAACAACATCAGTTAAATAAGGCTTGCTCCTATAGAGGGAGGTGAGCTTTCAGAGATTTTTTTAACTGCCTATTTTACATAAAGGTAGAATTTCATTTTTTCATCTATGATTATGCCTAGACGTTTGGTATGAGTTCAGTTTTTGTACTGTTTGATGACGTTATGTTAAAAGGTACCCTAAAGAAGAGTTCTTCAACAGTACTGATAATTGCCAAGAGATATATAGGTTGTAGTAACACATTTAGATTTGTGATTGTTGAGTTTAAGGAAGGAGATCAGAAGTTCAGAATTGTTCATTTCAGAGGGGTTTGAGAGAGGAAGACAACATCACTGTTACAGTTACTACATCTGGAGAGTGGAATACTAAACAGGCATTGGTTATGGCATTTTATTACATGTGCTTCTGAGGTTTATGTTACAGAACTGAAATCCTACATGTTTTGTGGTGTGTGATGTGATGGAAAAGGTGAAAATTTAGGGCGAATGAGGGAGTTGTCAGGAAGGTTTATTAGATCTGGTTTGTGATAGATATCTCCACTTAATTTCAGGGTTGGTATTCTGAGAAGGATATAAATGAACCATTTACATTTGTTTTTTCACCTTGATCTTAGTTTATAGTGCACAGCACTTAAACACTGGCATTTGTTTCTAAAAATGTGGATATAATAGCTTTTATGTAAGCAGTAATGGCAGTGCTTATGGCAGTGTTTAGGGCTTGAGTAGGAAGGTTGTTGAAAACTGGTTGTGGCTGCGGAAGAGGAGATGGTAAGCTGTAACATATAAGACAGTAAGTGCATATAGTGGCAGCACTGTGGATGGATAAGAAAGGTAGTCGTCTGGTAGCCTTGTGTTGATAGAGAAGTGCAGAGGAAAGAGTTGGTTTAGGCTGCAATGATTAGTAGTGAGCGACAATCTAGACTCTAATGGTTAGTAGACAGGAATAGAGTAGTACAGTGACACAGAGTGATGCAATGAGCTAGAAAAGTTAGTATAGTTAAGCACCTGGTGTAAGAGACAGTAGGAGTACGGTGTAGTAAACACTTGGAGGTATGGAAAGGTAGGGAGAGAGAAAATGTGGTTTATGGGAGAAGTACCACTAGGTGTCAGAGAAGGCAAGTGGGGTAGAGACAGGAGAGTAGATACTGAGGGAAACAGGAAAGTGAATGAGGTTGTGCGAGTGGTCATGACAGGTAAGTAGAGGGGTCAAGTTGTGGGTTTGGGTGAAAACTATTATTTGGCTGAGATAAACAGCTACAAAATAGAGGGAGGAAAAAGAATGTGTGTGTGTGTGTGTGTGTGTGTGTGTGTGTGTGTGTGTGTGTGTGTGTGTGTGTGTGTGTGTGTGTGTGTGTGTGTGTGTGTGTGTGTGTGTGTTTGTGTGTATGTAATCTGTGGCCGAGACCATATGATTGAAGTTTTGGAACTTCAAACATTAAAATAAACAAATAAATATATAAAAAACAAAAAAAAAATCTATTTTTAAGGTTTTTACAGGGGGCAAGCCCTCCTGCACCCCCCATACCCCCTGCTACTCCGAGATCACACTACATTGTGGAAAAAGGTACATTTCCCATTCTGCGCTGTACCGAGATCTCCATTCAAAACATTCAATGTTTCAAAACTTCAATCATATGACTTTTAAAGTTGTGAAATTCGATAATCTGATAGGGACCCAAAGATGTATATATATATATATATATATATATATATATATATATATATATATATATATATATATATATATATATATATATATATATATATATATAAACAAACCATAAAAATTCCCAGTAGTAACATTTTTGACAGTATAAAACATCAAATATTGCTTCATCAAAACAGACCAAAAAACTAACATTCTCAAACAAGATACCATTATTTTTACCTATACTACAACAGCCCACTAATTTATGATGAAATGGAGTACATTATGAAATTCTTGGTTAACCTTGACAATAAAAATCACATCAAGCTTGATCCTTACCAATTTGTTTTTGTAGAAGGTAGTGCCTGTCTAATGAACCTGGTTTATTTTTTATTCAGCATTGATCAGACCAGCTTATAAAATATACTGTCTCCTTTGAGATGTGCTTCACCAAACATATCAAACCACTGGAAAAAAAAACCCAGAGGTTCCTAAAAACTGTATCATAGGCTTAAAATCCCTAAGCTACCAGAAAAGCATAGACCCTCCTTTCTGTGTCTTACAGGCTCCTCAGAGCAGACCTATGCGTTACTTTCTTGGCAATCAAGGACCAGTAGTCCAGGACCTGTTGTACCTTCATAAAATCAAACAGTACAACAAATACCAGAACAAGAGATCTAAACCTGATTCAACTGATCAATAAAACAAGCTGGAGAGACAGACTCATTACTCAGCATCTCCCTCACCTCTGGAATGGACTCCACTTGCAGATAAAGCAAAGTGATACACTGTCTTCTTACAAACAAGACATGGATAATTGGATTGGGAATCATAGGTTCATCCCCAGGCTTGACTGATCTCAAGTACAGTCTACGGAGGGAACTGACAAGACAAAATGGTTGCAAGACTCAGTAGCCTTGAAGTTCATATGATTCCTTTGATATGATTCCTGTAACAACTATAATAATAAAAGTAATAGCAAAACATAAAAAACCTGCAAATAATGCCTGACAGCACAGCTGCAGCTATAATAACAACCTTATAACCAGGTCCTACTATAGGTTCATAAATTCATAGGTGTGTAGTAAACTAAAACCACAAGGGCCTTTTTCAGCATAACCAGCATCCCAATTTTTGACAAGTTCTGGCATGTTAAATAAGTGTAAGCAGGGTCTTTGGAGATAAAACATTTACAAGCAGGGGCCTGGGAGATAAACCATTTACAGGTTGCCTGTGTCCATTACAGACATAAGTGCCAAACCAGGGATGAATTTCCTTTTCCCATCCAATTGTCCATATTACACTTGAATTGTATTAGGGAGGAACTCTGCTTCACATGGATTGGGAGCTGGTTCTAGCGAAGGTCTAGTATCCGGGATACATATTTGTCTCACCAGCAGGTACTATTTAAATCACAGACTAGGTTTAAGTTTTTATTACAGGTAATTCTGGTGCTGTTTGTTTTGTGGCTATACAGGAGGTCCTTCAGAGTGGGGTTTGACAATGCCTTGTATACCAGGCATAGATCTCCCCTCAACAACCTGTAGGAGACAGAATACAGGAATAGGGTCTTGAGACAGTTTGCAAGGACATGTTACTTACGCCCTGTATTCTTTTAGTGATGAACCACTGTGGACATTCCAATTGTTGGATATGCCTGGAGAGGTACATACCAAAGGGGCCATTGTAATCAATGATAGGTCTGATGAATGCTGAATACAGTGGAACAGTGACTTCCTTGAACCTAGATGCCAGACCTTTGTTTATAAGTTGCACAACATAGAATAGTTTCCTCACTACTGTACAGACGTGATGGTCAAAGGATACATTACTGTCTATGTGTGTCCCTAAGTCCCTGACCACTGGCTCAACTCTTAGGGGTGTGTTGTCAATATGATTGCTACCAGGGGTGGATGGCTTCCCAAAGGATACTATTATGCATTTATTGGTATTTACTTTTAGTCCATGGCTATGGCATCAGTTGTTTGTGTCAGCCTTCCCGGAAAACATTTGTGTCTGTGGGTGATTCAATGACAGCTCCTAATTTGCAGTCATCTGCAAATTTAGTCAGCCAGAGGTCATTGATATAATTTGGTAATGGTTGAAATCTCAACCAGGAATGTCTCCTAATTACAGAAACAGATGCAGCAGCCCTGGTGGATGCCTAAACAGCATCATAGCTGCATTTAATGGAATGTCTAGCTACTTGTGAAGAAGCTGTCAAAAGAGACAAAACCTGAGTCTTAACCTCAGAATCTGGTAATTGAGCTAAAGCCTGTGAAGCCTTGGAAAGCAGACCCAAGGAATACATAGACATATGAGCTTGGTAATTCATTGTTGTGATTGTTAAAGTGGAGGATGTGTAAACCTTTCTCTCTAGAACTTTGTTCTCCTTATCAGAGGGAAGGAGTTTGGCAGATGGGGACAGGTGGGAAGACTTGTTTGAAGCTATGGAAACAACACCCAGATCAGCTGAAGAACACTTACAGTGGAACTTACAATCATCAGGCACCTTGTAAAATTATCTGGGCACTTGGGGGCAGGAGCCTGAGAGGCAGAGATGTTAGAGGAAGAAACAAAAGTGTCCAAGAAGGCTGGAGGAACTGCAGAAGGAGAAAGAACGTCCATTTGCAACAGGTCATAATACCTTTTTTGCTCTTCAGAAATTTGAGAACAGTCCTACTTGAAAAACTCCCTCATTTTGTTAACCGTTTCACCAAAAGAGATCTCTTCCACTGGGGAATCCCACCATTAGATTCTTCCTCTGGAGATGCATATTCTAAAGGAGATTAATTTGACTGGTATATGCTAAGGAATCTTCATCAGAAGAGGAGTCATCATTATCAGCAGAGAGAACCTGTTCCCCAACCCTTTGAACAGGAGAAGAAGTAAAAGAAGGAACAGAAATAGCAGAAGAAGGTTTCAAAGCCATCAGAGCCTTAATTAAACCCTGAGAGAATGTATCTCGATCCAACTGAGGAGTGGAAGGAACCTTAGAATGTCTATTTTTTTTTGCTTTTTCTTGACATGCATTTCCACATGAGGTGAAGTGGAGGAGCCCGATGTAGGCCTAATGTCTGGAGCGGGCTGTAGTAGATCCCTAGCAGGAGTGGAAGGAGCATCCCTGGATCCCTCAAGCACAGTGAACCATGGTTCCCTTTGTCCTCCCAAAATGGATGTCTGCACTGCCTCTGTGGACATGCCTAGGTCAGATTCCCTAGCGGATTCCAAAGAGGTACCCACCAAGGAACCAGATTTGACCTCCTAATGCAACACCGTGTCTTCACTGACCTCAAGGGATATGTCAGATGTTAGAGGCACAGCCGAAGAGGAATCAGGCCTACGTTTGCTAACCTTCCTCTTTAAAGTTGGCTCAGCCGAAGGACACCTGGAACCCTTCATAACATCTTTAGCCAGACGTTTAAGCCTCTGATTCTCTAAATAATGATTTAAAGCTGAAAATCACCTATGGAAATATTAGGAACAAAGGCCTGACAGATGGAACAGGAAAGGTGGTCATAATTGGGGCCTAGGCAGAAAAGACAAAGGTCATGACTATCTTTATGTAGAATTTACCTTCCACACCTACACTTGCCTTTCTGGATGACATGAACTAAATACACAAAACAGAAGCCAAAAAGAAATCCCCAATGGTGCACTTATTTGAAATTAAGCAGCAACAAACGGATTCAGGCAGCAGACTGACATATGATTCAAGTGTTCTGAATGGCGGCAGAAAAGTTCTGAGGATTGTACATGTGGGCATCCTTTTATGGCTGACATTGTCAGAACATACATGCGACATCCCACATACCATGCAGTAGCTAAAAGCTGTTGTATACTAGCCAGATGTCGGGTCATTGGGCAGAGGACTTCCCACATGTAAAGAATACTGCAACACTGAATAGAAGGACATCATTTGTGTCTGTGGGTGATTCAATGACATTGTTCTTGACGTCAACTTCAGAGAAGTAAATGCCAAAAAGGAACGATCCCAGGGCTGAACCCTGAAGGACTCTCCTTGTGACCGGCATCTTTGTAGAGGTGAACTCCCCAATTCTAACTTCTTAGGTCATGTTTGTGAGTCTGCTGGCTATCCACTGGGTGAGAAAAGGGTTTGTACCTAACCTCTTAAGTTTGTCAACAATGCCTGAGTGAGAGAGTGTGTCAAATGTCTTGACCAGGTCAAGGTAGGCAGTGTGAACCATTTTGCCTACATCCATTGCTTTGGTGACCTTCTCAAAGAACTCTACCAGGTTGAGTAAGCATGATCTGCCCTTGATGAAACCAAATTGGATTCTGTCCAGTATCTGGAGGTTTCCTATGTCATTATTGATCATTTCCATATCTTTGCATATGACACTAAATGAGAATCATGGGTCTACAGTTTCCAGGGTCTGTAGATGGCTATATGGGTTCTAAAAGCATGGAATACTTCTCTTTGTGAGTTATCAGATATTAATACAGTGTAGGAATTCAAGAAGGAATGAAACTACTGTAAGAAGGAAAGCTGAGCAGCTCCTTAGGGAGGTAAGTGAATCCTTGGGTGAACTTGACAGGTTACTGTATTCTTCAGCTGGCTTATTTTCCAGTAGTTTTTTTTTTTTAATCTGTAGCATGACTCATAGATATCATAAAGTCACAAATAATAGCTTTATCAATTATTCTTAAGGCTTTGTTGATTAACTGCTTAGAAAAATAAGTGCCTTTCTATGTCCATAGGGACAATTCAGGTTGTTAGCATATTCCATCTCCATTGTAATTGTTCAGAATTAATTAAGTTTCCTTCCCCCTTAGGATTTTTTTCAGCCATGCTACTGGCTCCTATTCTGTAACAGACTTGAGGACTTCGGTCTGAAATGATGGAGGACAGCACCACCATAAATGGATACCTATACAGTGTATACAGTGGTTTCATGTTGCTGCATTGTAGTAACCTGGTTATGCCTGGATGCCTTTGTCCTTACACTGTCAATGAAGTCACAAAAGTTAATTAAGGAAGCTGGTAGACTGGATCACTTTAGGAGGGATAGTAGCAAGATTCAGGGAAAAGAAAAACAGTGATAGTTCCTGTTTAGATTATGGATCTTGCATTTCCACACATAGTGCTGCAAAATGTTATTTGTTTGTTAACTCTGATTAATGGACGACCCAGGAGATCTATTTACAGTTTACAAGTAGAGATGTGAAGAATCAAATATAGAACTACAGGATGAAGCTTGTTAGCAATTAATATGCTTAATCCTCAGTGGCTAACTGGATTTAATTATCAGGAAGTGAAGCTATCCCAAATGTTTTACCACAGGAGATAAACCAGTGGGAGAATCAAGAGTAACAAATACTGCAGTGGATAGGGATGGGTGGTTACATTTGCAGAAGAAGGAGTATCATGTCTAATAGCAAGGCAAAGCAACTGTCAAGCAAAAAGTGTGTTAACCATATCGAAGCACTCACATATCAGTGAGACCATAAGCTAAATCCAACATATCCAACTCATCATCCGTGACAGCATCTAGCTTTTCATAGATGTCCTTTTCGAATATGAGGTGGCAGGTGGAGCAGGCCAACGTTCCTTCACATGCACCTGAGAGAGAGAGAAAAAGAAAACACAAAGTCACCACACAATGATTCAGTGTGCTCACAATTCACTCCGTGCACTGATTCAATCCTTGTACTAGTAAACTTCAAGATCAGATCTGAAAAGTGACTATTTCTGAACAAGCCTGTTTGCTTTCAAGGAACGCTAAGATAATGATATACTAAGGTTTCATAGTTCGTTAGTATTCAGTGAGTCAGTTTTAATTTTACAGCAATCCTTTTACTATTTGAATGTGTATATATCCTTGTTTTTATTCTAGCTGCCATTCATTTCTAAAGCCAAACTATGAGATATCACACGTGTACTCATTCCTATGCAGTTCACATCAACAGATTAAAATATGCAGGCAGTGTTTTTACATGGGGCATTAGAGCATGACATTATTACCTAATCTCAGTCTCCTAAGAATTGGTGTGTGTGTGTGTGTGTGTGTGTGTGTGTGTGTGTGTGTGTGTGTGTGTGTGTGTGTGTGTGTGTGTGTGTGTGTGTGTGTGTGTGTGTGTGTGTGTGTGTGTGCGCACTTGTGTAATTATTCTTTCTTACCCAGAGTAGTTATAATTGCAAGTACACATTAAGTCAGTTAGTGCCTTGGCCAAAAAGGCCCTCAGAAGTAATAAGCACAAACATTTCCACAATAAATTCTGTAATATACATTTATTTCCCTTCTGTTTACTTAGTCAAAGCAGTGGAATACATTACTTAGTGATCTAACACATAAAATAACTTCAAAATCACAGCCTAAAGCACTGTGCAGAAATTCTTCCACTTTTACAAGAATGAATGATACACTCTTGCACTTTTTAATGATACATTAAAAGCCCTGGAGATGAGCGTCAACATTTCCCTTTAGGGAATTGTTTGCTCTGTGAACTTGCATAGATTCAGAAATTGTAGAAGATTAGTAAACAGAATTTTTAAATAGCTGATCTATTTATTAACTGCAAGTGATATACTCCGAGTTATCCTTGCAACAGGATTTACATTGGTGAGACATCTCAGAAAATTAAGATTGGGAAGGAACATCTCAAGGAACCAGAAGTCAATCCGATGTCAGTCCTCTAGTGAAATATTTTAAGGAGATACATCCATCTAACACAGTAGCTTTAAGTTTTAGAGTTGAGTATTATATTTTACAGTTGTTTTTTTCTCCAATATTCATATGTCATTAAAGTAATAAAAGAGCCTTGATACATTTTTATGTATGAAATATGGACTCCTAGAAGTATGAACAAGTTGGACTGATACATTTTTATTATGAAACATTGGTCCCATTAGGTATGATCTGCTCTGAATCTATGACCGATAATTTCTTTTCCATTTACAAGATGTGGTTTTATTGCTTTCTTTGTTAGCATCTTAGTGATTAGTTTGAACTAAACTGAATAATTAATGACGGACTAATGTTGGCTATTGATTGTACAAATATGTTATTTAATTTACTTTTGGATGCTTTCAGGCTGAGACACTAACTCATCTATACTCCATCGAATGACAATGTGAAGTTACTAATATGGTTTTGCTTATTATAAGCTACTTCACTAAGTATGACTATAAGATTAGTTATAAAATTATCTTTAGGCAAGAAAATACAAAATACACAAAGTCTGAATAACGTTATGACATAGTGAAGAAAGTTGTGGCAATGAAAATAAAACACATATATGAATATTTGGTTTACTGTCATAATATTGAAAGTCATAATATTTTTTCATGTAATAATCGAATGGTAATGTTGAATTTTGTAATGCTGGAAAGCAAGAATGTCAAAAATGAGTACTGCGATGATCGACATTCGAAAACAGTTCATTGCGACCAATGAAATCCTTACGTTCGGTAGTACTGGTTCAGAATATTTCAGTTCGCAATTTTAGCACTTTTAAAAAAGCACATTTGACAATGTCATTTTCAAATAAGTACCATTTCATATTTTGATAGCAAACCTTAATATTCACTAAGGATCTTTAATCTTTTCTAAATCAAGTATTACCTATGTAAAGAAGGTCAGCATACCTTATCTGGGTGAAGGCCAAAATATTCTAGCAGTGAAACCTAGGCTGTTTGCACTAAAAGTAGAAATATATGAACAGCCTCACTTGCAGCCCAAGCAGTACTATAATGGTATGATTGAGAGCATTTCAGAAAAATACACCAAATACGTATTGCTTTTACTATCTAAGGCCAGCTCATCCAACAGCCAATGAAGGTGAGAATAAACAGATGACAAATCATGGAAGAGCATCCGTAAGTGTACCATACTTCAAAAAAGTTCATAAATCTAGCAAAAGTCGAATCTACACCATATGCACTTACATTTCATCTTTTAAAGACCACTGAGTAACTGATATGGTACTAACTTTGCAAGTCCATAATCCTAAACCCATCCAAAAGATTACATTATGAAGGTCTGCAACTCCAGTGAAACTGGAATGCTCATGCATGCAAACATCCACATCTACCTGGACATACAGAACATGACAGAATGTCTTCCAGGCCATAAAAACCTGTTCCGTAAGCCAAATGCCTTAGGCAATGAACTCATCACAAAAATAGAAGTATTTTACATTAGCTGTATAACAACAATAATCCTCAGTGATAAAAGGGTAATGTTGGATTTAGCCATAAAAAAATCACATTATTTTATTATCATGAAGCTCTCCAGATGCTGGTAAATTGGGTGGCAAGGTAGAAATTGTTCAGCTGTTACCCATAGTCAGGTCATAACTGGTGTCAAATTCTTACCACAGCAGCACTTTCCAGAGGTATATTAGAGCACGAAGCATAAGATATCAAAATAACAGCAAAATTAATGCATAAGTTGACTGGTTTCACCCTTGCAGGAACTTCATCAGTGAAGGGCGAGACTGTTTGAAGGTCTGAAATACAAATCATCTCTAGGCCAGGGACGTAGTCAGTCTCATTTCAGAAGGGATTCAGCCCTACCAAAATTGAGACTTGTAGGTATAGCAAAAACAATACTAATTTTAAACTGAAGTGAAGTGGACTGTGGGTGAAGAAGACAGAGCAGACACTGGAAAATGAGAGCAAGCACTCCTGCAAAAACATTTTATTTTTGTTTTTAGGTTTAGTATCATGCTCTGGTTTAACATGTATTTGCTACCTGAGTTTGAGACAGGTTATTTCAATGATTATGATTTCACTTAAGGAGTAGTTTAAAAAAAGCTTGACTGAACAATAAGCAACCTTACTGTCCTCTCACCAGGAAGGTACTGTTATGAATAATGTTTAAAAGCAGCCATTGTTGGAAGTGGTTTGAAATACTAGTGGCTACCAATAGTGTCAAGATAACTCCACAAAATCTTAACCACAGCCACTGACAGTGTAACATGTTACAGAGAATGTTGTTATGTCAGACATTATCATACTTCTAAAACAAACCTTCTGCATGAGAGCAATTGCACGACTCTAGCCAAAACTTGCAAAAACACAACCAGTGAGCCAGCAAACTGTAGCCTGAAAAAATATATTTATTGTTAAGACAACATAAAAAACAACAAAGAACCAGACCGGTTTCAGCTGGACAAAAACACAGCCTTCCTCAGTGTAAACTAAAATGATCAAATGTTGCTGTTTAAATACATACATCTGAAAGTTCATTGGTTCAATCTAGAATTGTTCATTCAGACCAGGTGGAAATAATCCACCCAATTTAACAATCCACTTCTTTTCTTTTGAATTTAGAATAGAGTGCCAACCTGTTTTATTGAGTTTGTTACCTTTTGTAACATAAATTACCATAAAGGAAAATCTTGCAGTTTTATGTACCAGATGGTGTTTATATAACGCATTGTTGACTTTTTTGTTTTTAATGTTACTTACATGTTCTGATATTCCTAGTCTTAGAGGACGTGAAGTTTGTCCGATGTAAAAAGATCCGCAGGTGCAGGTGGCCAAATAGACCACCCAATCACTACTAAAGTTAGCAAAGAAATTAACATCATAGGCTATGGCAGAGTTCCGACTGGTGAATTGTTTAGATTTACTTACTTTGTCACAATTGGTTCTCCTGTCAAAGTGGTCTGTAATGGCTGCAACTGACTGCTGTCATGAGAATGTTTGTAATGATTAAAGCAGCAGCCTAGGTTTTTCCCTTTGCGAAATGAGAAAAGACATCTGTCTGGTATGATACTTGCCAATTCATGATCACATTGTAGTATGTTCCAGTGTCTATGTATACTCTGTATTAAAATATCCGAATTCCTGGCATAGGCAGTTACAAACCTGATGGGTTGTGATTCAGTGGTGTTGTGCTCTTTGTAACATAACAGATCATCCCTATTGAATGTATCGAGCAAATTACTGGCTTGCAGAACATGCCCCATCCTATAACCCCTGGATCTGAACCTGTTTGTGAGATCCTTTCTCTGTTATTGAAAAGAAGACTCGGAACAGATACGCTTCACTCTAATAAATTGGGATTTTGGAATATTCCTGGCAATGTGTGGTGGGTGAAAGCTGGAAGCATGGAGGATAGTGTTGTATTCGGGGTACTTCCTAAATACCTGGGGACAGCGATGGGAGCATCATTTGCTCCGATCTATGCTGATCTATTTATGGCGTTTGTTGAAAAGCACATTATTTATAATAGCCATAACAATATTTTTCTTGAGTACATTGATATCTGGAGACGTTATTTGGATGACTGCTGGATGGTATGGAAGGGAGAGGTCCATGAATTATCTGACTTTCTAATATATCTGAATGACAACGAATGGGGCCTCCAGTTTACAGTACATTATGATGCCAGTAATATTACCTTTTTGGATGTATTGATCAACAGGTTACAAAATAATACATTAAGTACTAAGGTATTTAGGAAGTACCCTGAATCACCACATAACCACTGAATCACAACCCATCAGGTTTGTAACTACCTATGCCGGGAATTCGGATATTTTAATACAGAGTATACATAGACACTGGAACATACTACAATGTGATCATGAATTGGCAAGTATCATACCAGACAGATGTCTTTTCTCATTTCGCAAAGGGAAAAACCTAGGCTGCTGCTTTAATCATTACAAACATTCTCATGACAGCAGTCAGTCGCAGCCATTACAGACCATTTTGATAGAAGAACCTCTGACTGGTTGTTTTCCATGCGGTCACTGCACCAATTGTGACAAAGTAAGTAAATCTAAACAATTCACCAGTCGGAACTCTGCCATAGTCTATGATGTTAATTTCTTTGCTAACTGTAGTAGTGATTGGGTGGTCTATTTGGCCACCTGCACCTGCGGATCTTTTTACATCGGACAAAATTCACGTCCTCTAAGACTCAGAATATCAGAACATGTAAGTAACGTTAAAAACAAAAAAGTCAAAATGCTTTATATAAACACCATCTGGT
The DNA here is from genome assembly GCF_019279795.1 of Protopterus annectens. NCBI lineage: Eukaryota > Metazoa > Chordata > Ceratodontiformes > Protopteridae > Protopterus > Protopterus annectens. The sequence goes on from NC_056749.1 coordinate 200,733,857, forward strand.
ACATAAAACTGCAAGATTTTCCTTTATGGTAATTGATGTTATAAAAGGTAACAAACTCAATAAAACAGGTTGGCACTCTATTCTAAATTCAAAAGAAAAGAAGTGGATTGTTAAATTGGGTGGATTATTTCCACCTGGTCTGAATGAACAATTCTAGATTGAACCAATGAACTTTCAGATGTATGTATTTAAACAGCAACATTTGATCATTTTAGTTTACACTAAGGAAGGCTGTGTTTTTGTCCAGCCGAAACCGGTCTGGTTCTTTGTTGTTTTTTATGTTTTCTTAACAATAAATATATTTTTTCAGGCTACAGTTTGCTGGCTCACTGGATGTGTTTTTTTAGACATTATCATACCACATAAAAGGCCACAATAACCTAACCACACTGGATACAATTGTACCTACTTTACCAATTCATATTGCTCACACATAATCCACCTTCCACCATGGGCCATCATACTGACTAAACAGGCACTCTTCAAGGTTGCTGTGCAGAAAGAATAAGAAAATCTTGCCCTCCTTGCATACCTTGCTAAAATCTTGCATTCTGCATTGCCTTATGTTACAAAGAAAAGGCCACTCCCTCAGATCCACTTGAGGAATAAACCAATAGCCTTGTGCACAGGGATATACGTTTCTGGGTCCTATGTTTTGTAAAGTAGTAATGCATGTAATGCAATACTGTATAGACCTAGTGCTGAACCATGGCACTTTATATGTATATTACACTGCATTGCAGTGCTATGGGTGTACACACACACCATATGCACAAACACTGTGGTCACTTGTTTCATGGCCACTGTGACAAGTGTGGTAACACTGCAGGCAGAGACAATAATGTCTCTGTATTTGCCAAACAGACAATGTGATAAGACTTCGGCAGCAACTAAGGAAGCACTACCTCTAATTAGACTGAGATCTCTCTGCAGATATTCTTGTGTGTGTGTGTGTGTGTGTGTGTGTGTGTGTGTGTGTGTGTGTGTGTGTGTGTGTGTGTGTGTGTGTATAGATCAAGTTTACAAGGCTGACAGACCACATTATTGAATCCCAATGGTTCAAATTTCAAAATATCAAATTTTGGAATGCCTAAAATAAAATAAATAAATAACAGCTTTTTTTGCAGTTCCCTGCACTCACATATTATATATACTAATTCTGAAATCACACCACATTGGAGAAAGGGAAACCCCCAATCCCCATGCATAGCAGCAACTAGCAAAAAAGCCAGTTTCATGTTCTGAACATACAAACAATTAAAAGTTTGATATTGTGAACATTCAAACATTGGAATAAGTAACTCCTATATACATATATAAACACACACACACACACACACACACACACACACACACACACACACACACACACACACACACACACACACACACACACACACACACACACACACACACACACACACACACACACACATCTGAGGTAACTTCTGCAGGGAAAAGGAAAGGAGAGAAATGACGGTAACGTCAAGGGAAAGCATTATATATTATTTTATTTATTTATTTTATTTTGCATTTGTTGACTAGGATAGTCCAACTGGAATCATGTCCATTTTCAGCGGAGGCCCGGGGAGAAAAGCTCCAAAACCAACAATAACATTAAAACAATGAAGAAATCTACAGATTTGATATGTACAAAGAATGTAAAAGCAAGTTCTCAGGTTAGAGTTTCCCCCAGGTTACAGTCAGGGAAAAATTTTACAGTAAATTGACTAGTAATTAACATTTAAGATAAGAGTTAGCCAGGCTTGTTACAGTTGCAAAGCCAGTTTAGAGCCAGATATAGTTTAAGTCTGGTTTTAAATTGGGTTAGGGAGGAGAGCAATGTAATATCAGCTGGGAGTAGGTTCCAAACTCTACCAACAGAGCTTGCAAAGATGGAGTCACCTGCTACATTGTTAGTTTTGATAGTTTGAATTAGTAGTTTTTTGAGGAGCGAAGCAGTCTTGGATTATTATAGGGGGTGATAATATTCTTAACAGCTGGTGTATTATCTGGGTTATGGAGGATTTTCTTGGCCACAATTAGAAGGTTAAATTGAATAAGACTGGGAAGTTCTAGCCACTCGAGTTGTTTAAGGTTGATGCAGTGGTGTGTTCTAAAAGGCAGACCTGTGGCAAACCTGGCAATGTGATTGTAACATGTAGACATTCTGTTAAATACAAACTTGTTTAGATTAGAGAGAAGGGGGGAAGCATATAGAAGTGGTGAGAGCGGTTTCAGTCTATAACGACCTTAGCTGGAGGGGTTAAGAAGGCTTTAATTCTGTATAGTGAACCAATTTTTATTGATGGCCTTGATCAATTAGTTTACATGTAGGTCAAAATTTAGGTTATTATCATTAATGACGCCTAGTAGTTTTGTAGAAGGGTCAGGGGAGATTATTGTCCCATCTTTTGCATTTATGGTGAAGGTAAATTTTAAATGTGAATGGAATAGCATGGTTTTAATCTTGTTCAAAGATAAAAAACACCCATTTATAGGGATGAGTAATCCCACTAATTAGCAACATTTTCTTTTTTATTTTAGACCTGCTTCACTGTAGTTACATGGCAATTGTTTTCTTGGGGGAACAGGAATGCAATTAAATCTGGCATTGCCAGTCACATCCAGGCATACAAATTAGGTGAAATTCAAAACACCAATGTCAGTTTGGAGGATAACACTGAGCTGATTGGTCACCTAGGTTTGGCATTCCAACCTTTCAACACAGAGCCATTGCCATCCAATCAGAATCAATGACTGACACTGCATATTTGATTGCAAACCCAACCCCCCTTTGATGAAGCTATATATTTATAAAAGTGTTGTGCTAAAATGTTAACAAACCTGAAGATGGCAATAAAAGATCATCTTTTTGAAAATAATGCTTTTCCAGAGACAGCAGCTGGATCTTGAGTGTTAATTTGGATGAACTAGGGGTAACATCATTTTAGCTCTGGAAGCCAAAATCACAGGAAGATAACTACCTGGGACTATGTGTCTGCACCTGCTGCACACACCCTGAGGCAGAAGGTTACACACACACACACACACACACACACACACACACACACACACACACACACACACACATATATATAAAGGTATTTTTTTGTTTCAAAACGTAGGCTACAGTACAACTTAAACATGACCTTCCCCTTACTGCTGCTGCTTCTCAGAAGAAGGAGAAGAAAAGAAGTTTCTTCCTGCAGATTATGTTTTGCTTCACATCAATAACTCCACTGCCAAGTCTTAAAATAAGCAAAATGGCTTTCTGTCAGACAGAGAGTAGACCTGCTTAAGGGCTCCCATCTTTATAAAATGCTTAAATTGCATCCATTTCTCGTCTTCTTAGACAGGATCTAAAACCAGCGCTCTCAATACAACTTTAGGCCATTCCATCTAAAAGTTTTACCATTCTTTACTCCTCTTAAAATTTGCTTACACTGACCATAGTGTAGGTCCTCAATCTTTGGGAAATTGCTGCCTTCCACCTTAAAACGTAATGAGACAACCTATGTTTGGAAACAAAAATACATCTGTTGAACACTGCCAAATGTAAATGCTTTTAGAATAATGTATCTCAATAACTTCTCTAAATACTTATAAATCTATTTAATTTCCACTACTCCTAAACTCAGCCTAAAAGCTTTACTTTCTTGGATGTAAAGGATGCAATTTTCTAGCAGCCCTAACATTTTTAGCTGCTCACACCTACAAAAAAACTATAATATGTAACATTCAGAGCTTTTTGTTTTGTATTGTATTGTAGTTCTTTTCATTATCTTATGGGTATACAATATCAATACAAAAGAATGGAAGTGTTTAACAGTGTAGATTTTCACGCTGTTTGACTTTGATATCTTGTTTTTCTCAACTGGACAAGTAATTTGGAATAATATACATATTAGGTTACTATTACACAATTAATGTATTTCATATGCTGCACATACATAACATATATTTCAGACCTACCATGTTAATATTTGCTGTTTTCATACACTGTGTGACATATACTACATTTTTATGTGATTATTTGTTTCTTAAGTTTATATCTTCAGGCAGATCCAAGACAATCAGTATTCAATGCCAGTTAAAATAGAGAATTAAATAAATAAACAAATAATTTAAGACTAGCAACCATTACGAATAGACTGTGTAGTAAAAAATTTTTTCAAGATCACCCGAGAGGTAAAGATGAAATAAAATAATGATCTTTGTTGCTGTCCCGTTGGTCATTTATATTTGCACAAGTCATATAAACTTTCTAATATGAGCTGACATTTCAGATCATATGGCATTAGACTGTTGTATTCACTACCAGCTGTGATTGACACTCATAAAAGCAATCATAAAAAGAGAGGCAATCCGTAAAAGCACCGAAGTCCAGAAGTACTCCCACATCCTTCCATGCATACGCACAGACACACTAACTCCAAGATAGCTGCACTTCAGGGTAAGGAGAAATCTCTGAGATTATGCAATCGTTATCTTTTAATAAAATACCAATAATCTTATATTAATGACTGCAAAGTATACTACTGATCATTAATGTCTCTCATTTAAATCTGACATCCACTTTGTACAGTACCATTAACCTAATGGAATTATATTGCCACACAAGGATGAACCAGCACCTGAACAGGACAGCTAAATTGCTTGTGACAAAAACTGAATACAGCTTCAGTACCGGCATGACAGCATGCATAAAATGTGGTTTCTTTTTTTTTTTCCAATTGAGTTTTGACCATTTCTGGTCAATGTAATTTATGACAATTTATTGAGTCGGCCATGCAGTGATATATATATATATATATATATATATATATATATATATATATATATATATATATATATACAGATAGATAGATATAGATAGATATATTAGATATATACCTATATGTATGGCATATCTATAGCAAGTGGGGTTTAGCTTTGCTGGCTTGAATGTACTCCTAAAGGCTAATGGGCATTCAAAAGCCATGTGGTTGAAACCCTGGTATGTCCTTAATGGATCATTTACATATATCCCATGGGCCACCACTGCAGAAGGTTTAAGGTATTAAACAATGAAGACTCTTGTTTGGCAGTGTCTTTCTTGCAGTTCTTATATCTATACATACACAAGCAAACACTATGTATATATAACAAACATATATATATATATATATATATATATATATATATATATATATGTGTGTGTATACAGATGGATCTGCTTTGTATGCTCAAAATATCAAATACTCGAACATTATTTTCACAAGATGAAAATAACAAAAACTAAAATCCCAAACTGTGCATTCTTCCCAGGCCAAGTAAACACTTGTCCAAAACATCACAAAAACACACTGTAGTAGCTGAAACCCACCTCCCCTATCTATATATACCAACTCTGGGATCAAACTGCAGTGTGGAAAAGGGCATATTTCACCACAGTGGGAAATTGTTTACTTGCCCTGAGAAAAACTGTGCAGTTTGGGATTTCAGTTTTCATTATTTTTCTCTCACGAAAATAACATTTGAGTATATAGGGTATCGGCCAAGCAAAGTAGACTCATATATATATATATATATATATATATATATATATATGTATATATATATATATATATATATATATATATATATACATACACATATATGGGATCACTACGAAATACCGAACGCCCAAAATCCCGACGTTGAAAACAATGAGACCAGATGACCGAAACCCCACATTACCGAAAGACTAGAAGCGCGAAATGCAAAATCCCGATGTTAAGGGATTTTGCATTAGTGCTTCTGGTGTTGCGGTTCAGGTAGGTATGTGTGTGTAAGTGTGTTTGTGAGGGGTGTAGTGTGTGTAAGTGTGTGTTGTGACTGTGGTGTGTGTGTGAGGGACTGTAATGTGTGGGTGTGAGTTTGCCTTGTGTGTCTGTGCGATCTCGGAGTTAGAATAATAAAGTAGGGGGGTGCAGCCCCCCATATGAGGGGTGGAGGAGGGCTTGCCCCCCTGCCTATGTCTAGAGTAGGATGCATTGTTTGGTTGTGGGGGGAAGGTGTGTGTATGTGTGTGTGTGTGTGTGTGTGTGTGTGTGTGTGTGTGTGTGTGTGTGTGTGTGTGCTGTTTGATTGTGTAACTTTCGCGATTTTGAATTTCGCGGTTTTAAATATTCGGTATTGTGGGGTTTCGGGCATGTGGTCTCAGTGTTTTCAGCGTCGGGATTTTGGGGGTTCGGTATTTAGTAGTGATTCCATATATATATATATATATATATATATATATATATATATATATATATATACATATATATATATATATATATATATATATATATATATATACATACACACACACACACACACACACACACACACACACACACACACACACACACACACACAGATATATAGATAGACAGATACATAGATATGTATGTGTATATAGCCTACAACAAAACAAGCATGATTATGATGTACACATTCAGAAATGTAAAACACAAAAACATCCAACTCCTTCAAACAACTGAATACTTTTATTCAGAAAAATGAGGCCACTTTAGTCCCACAACATCCCTCAGAACTTCACAAACACCTACTCTGAAGAAAAGTATTCAGTTGTTTGAAGGTGTTAGAAGTTTTTGTGTTTTACATATACATACACACACACAAACACACACACTAGATTGACCACAGCAAATGTCAATGGTGCTAATGTTGACAAGTTAAAATTGACAACACAATGTCAAAACCTCAGTGCAAGCAAACTAAAACAACTTTTTTTGCAGAGGGACATGGCCTCCTTTCTGCACTCTCACACTGCCTTGCAAATTATTTACTGCAACTCTGATATTCCACAATCCATGGGGAAAGGGGATATAACCCAACCCTGTGGACTGATGACCCCAAACAGCTGTCAACCATATGTTTTGTATATTAACGTCTGTGATAAAACAGAGGTCAACATTAAGGACTTTTGATCATTCTAAGAAATCCCATTTTTATGTGTAGTAACATAGCATGATGGCTCCATGAAGAATTGCCTTGTATATATTACTAATACACAGGACAGGACTGTTAGGTACATCAGATAGGGTAAGGCACAAAAAGTGTCTATGACAAAGAACATTTTTAGCAGTAGACAGCATTTAGAAACAAGGATTTCAGGTTGGTCCCTTTAAGAGATTGCCTAGGCTGTAAGTTAATCAGAGGCGGTAGAAGGCAGGTACTTATATATGGCAAGTAGGTTCACTAACAACATGGTAGAAGTCTGTCTTCAAGAGTCCAATGGAGTCTGGAAAGTTTTTCTTGAGAAGTTTGACTTAGTAAGGTTGGATCATTTGCCCCCATGACCCTGGGCATGACTGGTTTAGGGAGCAGTCAAGAGTTTAGGTTTAGGGAGGGGAGGAGAATTTCAAGTTAGGGAGCAATAGGTACTTTAGGGTTAGTGAAGGGGGATTTTAGGTTTATGGAGTGACTGAGGTGATTAAAGTGGGAAGAGAAGGGGTCTTGGGTGAAGAAGTAGTGGTTCATCACTACAAAAGCGCTAATGTTTAGTCATTAATAAACCTTGTTTTGCTATTTATTTATGTCATCCTTTTCCCCTTGGTTAGTTCAGTGGATGCTGTGGTGGGGTCTTAGGTTTAGGGAGTCATGGGGAGCTTTAGGGTTAGGATCAGGGTCTGGTAGGGCTACATTGTCTGACGTGTTGTGGAGTGGTACATCTAGGGAATTTTAAGAGTTAATAATAACAATTTAATTCAGGCAGGAAAGTAGAAGTCCTGGTAGTTGGAAAGTACAGTTGAGTACACTTACCATAAATGTAGATGTTTGAGTGTATTTATTCACTGTTGCAGTCATTATATTAGGGTAATCTGCTTGCAGGTTGCCCTCAGTCGGCCTGATTAACAAAGTCTTGGGTTCTGCATCGGTTGCTGTCCCTTCTTCAATGACGTCAGGTCATCAGGGGTATAAAACATGCAGCTGATGCCATTGCATCAATTTTTCTTGCCCCAGATGTCAGGTGCCCCCCTAATGGGGAGCAAATAAACATAAAAACACAAAGGTATACCTCCAACAAAAATCATATACACCGAAAAGGCTTTTAAGCATAGTAAAGGAAAGTAGAGGTATAGCCAGAAGAAGTTAGGGGGCTGGCGGGAGGGTAACCAGGACTGCAACAGTGCATACCCTCGAACATCTACATTTATGGAAAGTGTACACAACTGTACTATGTTCTTTGTGTTTCACTGTTGCAGTCACTACATTTGGGTAGATTCCCAAAGCTATGGTTGGGAGGAGGAGTTTATGTAGCATTAGGGCCAGCTATAAGGCCCTGCAAGACAGCAGTGGCAAAGCCAGCTCTGGATTTAGAGAAAATTGGCAAATGATAATGCTTGGTGAAAGTATGTACAGAACTCCACGTAGCAGCTTCTAGGATGTCCCTGGTAGGAACACCTCTGAGAAAGGCTGCAGAAGTAGATGCAGCCCTGGTGGAGTGAGATCTGATCCCCTGGGGGATAGGTTTTCCATGGTGCTTATAGCAGAAATGAATGCAATGGCTTATCCATTTAGAAATTATTTGTTCTGAAATAGCCTTCCCCTCTGCCCCTGCAGCAAATGCTACCAGCAGTTGTTCAGATTTTCTTTGAGGTTTAGTCCTGTCCAAGTAGAATTTAAGTTGTCTGTGCACATTCAAGGAATGTAGAATCCGTTCCCCTTTTTTCTGTGGATTGGAAAAGAAGGTTGGCAAATGAATGGACTGATTAAGAGCCACACTGGATACCACCTTGGGCATGAAGGATGGATTGGTCCTGAGTGAAATCCTGTCCACATGAAAGATGATGAAAGGCTCCACTGCCATAAGGGCCTGTAATTCAGATATCCTTCTAGCTGAAGTGATTGCTAAAAGGAAAGCTGTTTTCCAAGAAAGAAATTTTAAGTCTGCAGTAGCAGCTGGCTCGAAAGGAGGTAGAGTGAGTTTCTCCAATACAAAGTTAAGGTCCCAGGCAGGGGTTGGAGCTCTCCTGGGTGGTCTAAAATTTTTGGCCCCTCTGAGGTACTGCTTGAGCAGAGGATGAGAGAAGAGGGGAGGTTCTGTGTTATAATGAGCTGAAATGGCTGAGGAGTGGATTTTAATGGAGGAAAAAGACAGGCCCTTGTGAAGCATCTCAGTTAAGTATTGCAAAATCTGAGGTAAAGTGGGTGCTGCTGTGCTCATCCCTTGAAACTGGTTCCAGGCACAGAATCTTTTCCATTTTTCAGCATAAGATTTTCTAGTACTAGGCCTCCTTGCCTCTAAGATGACATCCATCACAGGTTTGCTGAGGGATGATAAGGGAGAGTTTAAGTAATTAGCCAGTCTGCAAGGTTCAATGTTGGAAGCTGAGGGTGCAGAATCTGGTTCTCCTGCTGAGACAGCAGGGAAGGGGTCTGAGGCAGGTGCCATGGAGATAACTGCGACACACTGCGCAGGAGGGGGTACCAGTATTGGCATGGCCAGTCTGGAGCAATCAAAATCATCCTTGGTTTGTCCTGTTTGACTTTTAGTAGAACTTTGGAGAGCAGAGGCAGCGGGGGAAAGGCTTAGACTAATAGGTTTTTCCAGCTGAAGGACACAGCATCCATTTTCCAGGCCTGTTTGTGGGAAGTCCTTGTGCAAAACTTGTCCAATTGGTAGTATTGGGGGGAGGTAAAAAGGTCTATGTCTGGGCTTCCCCATTCGCTTGTCAACATGTTGAAAATCCTTGGTTCCAGTTTCCATTCGTGTGGGTCCATGAGGTTTCTACTTAGTCTGTCTGCCAGTGTATTTAATTTCTCTGTCAGAAACTGAGCTTGTAGATGCACTTGGTAGCTCAAAGCTGTGTTCCACAATGCCATGGCTAGTCTGCAGAGGGGGCAGGAATGTGTACCCCCCCTGCTTGTTTATGTACCACATAACCATGGTGTTATCCGTCTTTACCATTAGTTGTCCTGGAAGAATGTAGTCCTTGAAGGCTATCAGATCATTCTGTACAGCTAACATTTCTTTTTGATTGATATGTAGGTGGATTTTACTTGGGTTCTATTTGCCCTGAATGCACTTCCCTACCAGGTGCGCCCCCCATGCATAGTCTGATGCATCTGTTGTTAGGGTTTGGGCAGAAGGGGGTAGTGTGAATGGTAGTCCCTTGTTTTGGTGGCAGACCTCTGCCCACCAGAGGAACTCTAGGCGTAGGCAAGGTATGATAGGAATCATTGTTTCTAGGCTGTGAGTATATTGACTCCATAGGCATTTTAGATACCACTGTAGTTTCCTCATATGCAGTCTTGCATATGGAATTAGAAGAATGCAGGAGGCCATGAACCCCAAGGCTTACAGTATTTGTCTTGCAGACAGCAGGGTTTTTGTGGTCACTTGTTTGAAATAGGTTATCAAATTAATTTGCTTTTCTGACATGAGGTAAGCCATCTGGGAAGTTGTATTCAAGCTTGCTCCCAGGAATGTAATTTGTTGACAGGGTACCAGTTGTGATTTTGTTTTGTTTATGGTGTACCCCAGACAAGTTAGAACCCTTTTTTCAAATGCCAGATGATTCAAAAGTCTGCCCTGGCTTTCTGCCTGAATTAGACAATCGTCCAGTTATGGGTATATTTGAATACTTCTTTGCCTGCAAAATGCAATAACTGGAGCCAGGCACTTTGTGAACACCCCGGGCGCAGTAGACAAGCCAAAGGGCAGTGCAGAGAACTGATAATGCGTATAGCCTGCTTTGAAGCATAGGACTCTTCTGCAAGATTCCCTGATTGGGATGTGCAGGTATGCTTCTTTTAAATCTTTATTTTTATATTTATTTTATTTTACATTTGTTGACCGGGCTAGTCCAGCTGGATAATTTGATAATTTCCATTTTCATTTTCAGAAGAAAGAGAAAAAAAACAAGGCATTTAAGCAACAATGCATTAAGCAACAATGCATACATTTGAGTAAAAGAAAAATACAGCGAAAAAAAAAAACAAAACAGGTATTCATATTTTTTTTTTTTTTTTTTTTTTTTTTTTTTTTTTTTTTTTAGTTTTAGTACTTATTCATTAGAAAGAGAGGATAGATAGTGGGGATAGTGGGAGGTATGGTGCAAGAGCTAGGCTGAAGCGAAGTCATTTAAGAAGTTGGGAGCAGAGAGTTAGAGCAAGTTGTTAGAGTAATAAGTTTTTTTTTGAAAAGTTGAAGGAGTCTAGTGAGTGTATGTGTAGGGAGTTGTTATTCCATTTTTTCCTGGGTTTGAAAATAGACAGTTACCTGCTGATTGTAATTCTTCTTGTTGTGACTTGCATCTTTTCGACAATCGCAGACTGTTTCAAAGTTTTGTAGGGAGTGGAGGTCACTGAAGCTGGTGTTTTTGTTGTTTTTTTGTTGATAATGTTAGTTGTAGAGTTGTTGTGTTTAGATAAGCTTGTTAGTAGTAGTTCCATATTTTGTTTTAAGTTTAAATTATGATCTTCTCTTCTGGATGCTGGATGCTGTGGCAAAACGTATATATTATGATAGGTTGTTTTTTTTTTTGCCTTTAAGAGAGAGTGTGGTATAAAATAGGAAGCATACAGTAGGTGGAGATAAGATGTGATTTGAGCTAAGGTGGTCCGTGCTTCTGGAGTAAGGAAGGTTTTATTCTGTACAGTGAACCCTATCTTTTATTTACTGCTTTTATAGTGTTGCCAACCAGGCATCTTTGCCTAGCATAGGAAGTAATTGGTGAAGATTCAGCATCTTGAATTTTGGAATCTCAAGAAAGGTGTTTAGAATAGACAGGTCCAGGATTGGCTGCCATGATTTGTCTTTTCTGGGTACCAGGAAAAGTCTGGAGTAGAAACCTTGCCCCTTTTCCTCTTCTGGTACCAGGTGAATAGCCCCCATGCTTAAAAGAGAAAGTACTTGTTTTTGAGCCTTTGCCCACTGATTTGGGGGCAGGTCCGGTCACCCATTTGGTGTTGGCAACGTGTGAAAATGAAATCTGTATCCCTGGGACACTATATTTAAACCCCATTTGTCCTGAGTTATGAGTTCCCAGTTCTTTGCATAAAGAGCAATCTTTCCCCCCAAAGGGGTGGTCAGAAGATAAGTGCTTAGAAATTTTAAAAGGAATTCATTGAGACTGTTTACCATTAGGGGTGTCTTGTTATTCCCAGATTTGGGAAGTGGACACCCCCCACTGCTTAGTTCTGAGAGTCCCCTGGGACTGAAACCTGGGGTTTTTGCTGTGTCTGGGTTTGGCTTGAGAAGACCTGGAAGGGGCTGGAAAGGACCAATTCTTAGTAGGCCAGTGCCTACAAAATCTAGGGGGTTGCACTTGTAAAAAATCTTTAACAGTTTGCATAGATTTAGCTTTATTTTCCATGTTTTTAAGAACTTCTTCAGCCTTGTTGCCAAACAGGCAGTCCTGATTTAAAGGAGCATCCAACAATTTGGCTTTAACATGATCAGGCAAAGATTGCTCCTTAAGCCAAGCATTCTTTCTAAGCACAGACCCAGTAACAGCAGCCCTGCAAGAGGCCTATAAAGAATCAAAACCACATTGCAAAGTATGTTTTCCAACTTGTTCAGCAGAATGCATTAAGTCCTGTAAATCTTTATTTTTCACACAGTCAGGAATCAACATCATTTTCTGTTTAAGCAGTCCAATGACATGTTGCTGATATTTTAACATGAAATTGGCAGTTTAAAGCTCTGATTGCCAAGGTTGCTGAAGTATAAACCTTTTTACCCCATCTATCCAGAGCCCTGGAGTCTCTATCTGAAGGTGTAGGATTTTTAGCAGTAGAAGCCTCAATGCCCTTGGGTCCCTGAGAAAAAGTTTCTGGATCTGCAATAGGATTTTTGAAAAGGAACTTGTGGGACTCAGGAACCCTGTAGTATCTGTCAGGTTTACTAGGAGCAGGAGACAGGGAATCAGGGGCCAAACTGGATTCCAAGAAAACATCATCAACAATTTCTAGTCCAGGAGGAATAGCCAAAGGCCTATGCTGAGGTAGAAGAAGGAAATCCCTAAGCCTCTTTTTTGAATCAGAAAATTCCACGCTTTCCCAGTGAAAATGCTCCCTTAAAGTATGTAAGGTTTCCCCAAAAGAAAAATCCTCAGGAGGGGAAGCAGAGGGAATAGAATTCTCTGCAACAGAATCCTCATAAGTAGGTAAGGACAAATCCAGGTAATCAGAAGAGTCAGAAAAAACAGAATGCTGATCAGAAGATTCATAATCAAGCTCAGCCCTAGGCCTCTTGGGGGGGGGGGGGTGACTACCCCTGATTAGAGTTATTAGATCTTCAGCCATTTTTATCATTTGTTTTTTAGGCATAGGGGCCTGAGCATGTGGCCTGGGCGTCGTTTCTTTTACACATGGATCAAGATTTATGCCTTAGTAATGATGGAGGCTTCGATTTACTATGCAAGTCTGTAGGCCTGAATACACCCTCAGAAGCTGGTGCCTGCACAGCGGCTCCGGACCCATCCAAGGTAAAGACATCTGCGGGTTCCATAGTTAAAGTATCTCGTGGCATATTGGACTCTGAATGGGTCTCAGTAGAGGCCTGCGAATCAGAAGTAGCAGGTATCAGGGGCTGCAAAAGCACCTCACTGACTACCGGCAAACTGGCGACTGGCTTAGGAGAAGCGTCGTCGGCAGTTTTGGGCCTCGGTGGCCTGTCTCTGTCTTTATCTTTGCGTTTTTTCAGAATCCCCGTAGTCGGAAGGCTAACCGATGACATTTCTGGATAATTAAACTGAGAACCAAAATATTTAGAGGCAAAAATATACCGATGACAGATAGTGCACTGATTAAATTAAGCACAAAACCGGCAGCAAGGTACGTCGTGGTCAGGGCCTAGGCAAGGAATACAGTATGAATGAAAATCTTTATGAGGTATTTGCTTTCCACAAGTAATGCAATTATTAACTTTTACTGACATCGGAAAGGAGCAAGAAAAAGTTTCCCCAACGTGGTACTTAGCTTTAACTTGAAGACTTCGGTTCTGAAATTTGAAAAAGTACAGTTTTGTACCTACCATAAATGTAGATGTCCGAACTGGATAGCATCTGCAGTCATAACAACTGGGGTTGTCCTGTCGTCAGGCAGCCCTTCGGTCGGCCGGATTCCAAAGTCCGATTCCGGCTTCGGCTGATGTCGCACTTCACCCGACGTCATCTCTGCTGGTCTGCGGGTATAAAGGCATCAGCCGACGCCATTTTCCTCAGTGTTTCTTGCCCCAGATGCCAGTTGCCCTCTTGGAAGGCTAAATTTTGGGTAAATGCCAATGTTTCCAAAAGATAGAAGGCAAACACAAAAAATAAGCATGTATGTACATATATACAAACAAATACACCATAAGAGACTCCCCACCAGCTAGCTATTAGGAGGGTAAATACCCTAGGAGTACCACAGAGGGAAGGAGGGAGGAATCCTGACTGCAGATGCTATCCAGTTCGGACATCTACATTTATGGTAGGTACAAAACTGTACTATGTCCTTCATGGATGCATCTGCAGTCATAACAACTGGGTAGAATACCATAGCCAACTAGGGAGGAGGAAGAATAGATTATGGTGTGGTTAGGATCCTTGCAGTACAGCAGTGGCAAACCCTGCTCGGGATCTGGAATACAGAGGTAGATTATAATGCTTGGCAAATGTATGCACGGAGGTCCAAGTAGCCGCCTCAATAATGTCTTTGGTTGCCACCTCGAAGAAGGCTGTGGTAGTGGCTGTTGCCCTTGTAGAATGAGGCCTTATGTTCTGTGGAATTGGTTTTCCATGGAAGGAGTAACAGAATCGTATGCAATTTCCTATCCATTTGGAGATTGTCTGTTTGGAAATTGCTTTTCCTTCCTTCCTGTTGCATAGACTACAAAAAGCTGGTCAGTTTTCTGTTACTTTTTGTTCTGTCCAGGTAGTAGCGTAGCTGTCTATGTACATCCAAGGTATGCAGCATTCTTTCCCCTCTGTTTTGTGGGTTGGGGAAGAAGGTAGGTAGGTGGATTGCCTGGTTTAAAGACACTCTGGATACCACCTTAGGCATAAATGTAGGATTAGTCCTCATGGACACTCTATCTTGGTGGAAGATTAGGAAGGGTTGTACTGCCATTAGGGCCTGAAGTTCAGAAACCCTCCTTGCTGAGGTTATTGCCAGTAGGAAAGCAGTAGTAATCTCTGGATATGACCGACCGGCACTTGCGAACAGCTTCTGCTTGCAGCGCCGCAAGAAAGACTGAGGAAAATGGCCGGCTGATGCCTTTATACCCGAAGACCAGCAGAGATGACGTCGGGTGAAGTGCGACATCAGCCGAAGCCGGACCCGGACTTTGGAATCCGGCCGACCGAAGGGCTGCCTGACGACAGGACAACCCCAGTTGTTATGACTGCAGATGCATCCATGAAGGACATCAATAATTTCAGGAGTCAGACAACCGGCACTTGTGAACTGCTTCTGCTTCGGGCACCGCACTGCAAGAAAGACTGATGTAATGGCATCGGCTGCATGTTTTATACCCCCTGACGACCTGACGTCATGGAAGAAGGGACAGCAACTGACGCAGGACCCAAGACTTTGTTAATCTGCAAGCAGATTACCCTAATGTAATGACTGCAGCAGTGAAACACGAAGAACATCCCTGGGTTATATTTTCCTCAAAGAAGTGGTGAGCCAGAGGCATTGGTCTACACAACTGTTTAAGGCAGTGCCTGAGAGACTTTCTACCAACAATTTTTGTTTGCCAGAGAATTTTATTGACCAGAAATTGTTGTAACATTCACTAGAATCTGTAGCAGTATGTTGACGACTGTATTTTGTGAGACATTTACTTTCATACACCATAAGGTACCATTCTTTCAGACTTTTCCCCTGTGCACTCAAAAGGTACAAATCATAAAAACTGTTACCGCTTGCCAGCAGAAGGTCTGGTGGTGAGACAGAGACAGAAAGAGAGAGAGATTTTATGTTATTTTTCGTAAGATTCTGTTACCGTTACTACTCACCAAGCAAAGGTCTAACAATAAAAAACTTTTATTTTTGGGAAAAGGAATGGCACTATTTACCAATACAAGACATGGTGTGGAAAAGACATACAGAATTTTATGTTATGCTTTAACGTTTTTAAGATCTGTTACTTGAAAACAGATTGCAAGATGCTAACAAGCGTGCCTACTTGTTATCAATTAGCACCATTTTACTGTACAACTGAAATTGTTAGTTCTTGGAAAGCAATTTGAGTTTCCAACTATCAGTATATTTTCTGTTCAAGTTTTGGGCAAGGTCTGTCTATCTTTAATTTTGCTCTGATAAAATGTTTCTTTTAAAATAAAATGTGGTGTTTGCTGCCCTGCCTCTTATGCATGACTGTATACATACAACAGACACACACACACACACACACACACACACACACACACACACACACACACACACACACACACACACACAGCATGTCAAATGGAACAAATTTTTCAGATGTTTCAGTCAGCATCTGTTGTGTAAGACTATATGACTTCATTCAGTGCTTTAAATCTTTGTATGAATTCCTAGCATTTATTGTTCTTGAACTGCATGTGTTCCGACCTCAGTGATAGGCACATTCTGAGCTTATCCTCTACCACATTCAGGGTTCAACATAACTTTTCTAACAGTCTGTGTTAAACTGTCACAACCTGTATTGTTGCCAAATGAAAAAATCCAGAAAGCAGGAAGATGGATACAGTATCTTTCAGTTATAAGAATTTCCGTACAAAGGCCGAGCATCACCACCTAGTGGTTAGAATAAATACTGCTCAAGAAATGAATGTTAATGGCACAAAATGTTTTAAATGCTGCACATACAAGTCAACAGGATCAATTTGAGATAAGATTGATAGATTTTTAGAAGAAAGCAAATTACTCCTTGTAGCTCTTTTCTAATGGTCTGTCTAAACTTTTAATTCTGTAGAAGGCTGTGCTGGCAAATAAAATGCTCAACGAAAGATGGATTATTACGGAGTACTTAAATTACAGTTCTGTTGATATGATATTACATGTGCATGTTGGAAGTTGGTAGCGGTACATAATGCATTTTGAATACATAATAGAAAATTGCAAAAAATGTAATATTTCCCACAAGAAAGTACAATTGTGTAAGTAAATTTACCATAACAGGAGATGTTCCAATAGTCACTGTTACAGTAGACTAAACTATACCAGTTATATTCTGCTAAGGGCCTAACAGCCAACCAGCTTCCAAAGTTTCAGGGTACCTTCCGCATGCCCAAATGGTTAATCAGCTTGAAATTAGCTGACTAAAAGTCAGGTTTGGACACCAGGCTCTTCAGAGCTTCCCTGACACTGAAGGGAGTACTGCTCTATGGGGTTTCATGAAACAACAGTCAGCTAATGCTGCTGCTCCACTGCTGAGCAAATAAGTTCCCTTTGCATAAAAAAAAAAAACTTCCAATTATGAAGAACATTAAAAGTTTTTCCAAAGAGTAACATAGAGTTGCAGTTATTTTATTATAGGCAACATAAAGCAATGAAATATTAACACAGATACACACACACACACACACACACACACACACACACACACACACACACACACACACACACACACGATGCACATTATTATCCAGGATAATGAATGTAAGTTGGTTTTATCAGAGAAACAAATTACTGATTTGAATTCTAGTATAACCAGCGATTCACTGTTTGAGCATAATAAGGCCAAATATAACAACATTTTTATTGAGATGGAAAAATATGTTAAAGTCAATTTAGACAGAAAACAGAAAAAGTGATTAGATACATGAATGATTACACTAACAAGAAAGCCTACCCTGTTCCCAAAAATGTTGAATTGTTAGATAATGAACGTAGTGATGAAAATGTTTTGGTTACTGATAATTATGACAATGGGGACCATGATAGTCTCAATGGAACGAATGACAATGGAAAAGATGGTTACTTTGTAGATCAACCAGTTCCAGTGAGATGGTCCCAGAGAATAATGAACAAGAACCAGGGCCAGCTAGGGAACAGAAACCAAATGAATAGGTGGTATCCACCACAGACACATGGGAGGAGGAACACTGCTGGCTTTCAATGCCAGGGAAAACAGTAATGAATTGTATGGACTCTGATGTGAATTTATGTGATTCTAAATCTGTGACTACATTGTGTCGCAATGGCTTTTCAATTTACAATTTGTCTGATTTAATTAATGAGGCCCATTTCAGTTTGTTAAAGAAAGGCTTTACTTTTGTTCCTAATTATAGATTGGATGTTGCAAAAGTTTTGATTAATCTTAAATTATATACCAAGCAGCTAAATTTGACTTTATTTTTTATGTATAGAAATGCAGTGGGCATTGAAAATGAATGTCACATTAGGAGAAAGAGTACTTTTATGCCGCCTATTAACCCTAGGGTAAATGTGTTTGAAAAGATGTGTGAGAATGAAATACGTTAAGTTGTTGAACAGAAGAAATAACAGTGAAGATACTCTTTCTGTAGAAGAAAGACATTGTTTGAAACAGTTATGTGAATCAAAACATTATAGAATTATGAAACCTGATAAAGGTGGGGGTAGTAATTATGACACAGGTAGACTATGCAAGCAAAATGTGTGACATATTGAATGACAACACCTACGACAGAGTATTCATGAATGAAATTCATAGGGCTTATGCAAAGATTGATTGGATGTCATATGATTTGTTGACCCAGGATGTCAATGATCAAGAGGAATATTGTTTCCTGATTGTTGAAACATCATGTGTTCCATCAATCTTTGGAATTCCCAAAATCCACAAGGATACGAACAACCCCCCTTTTAGACCAATAGTGGCAGCTAGGCGGAATTCTAAAACTGAACCTATTGCTTCCTATATTGATTCACATTGTAAAAAAATAGTTAGTAGCAACAAATATCCTTAAGGATTCACGGCATTGTTTGGAACTATTGAGAGATTTACCTCTTAATGAGAAATTTGTTTTTGTAACAGTGGATGTTATTAATGTTATTAATCTATTTACAGTGATCCCACATAAAGAGGGAATTGAATTATTTGATGACAGCCTTACTAACGTTGATGGTTTTCATGATGTAAAAAGGAATCTACTGGTGGAGTTCATGGATACAGTGTTACATAACTTTTTATATTCTGAAGGAGAACACTAGCGTCAAATATCAGGGGTGGCAATGGAAGCAAAATGTACCCCAGTGTATGCCAATCTGGTGTTAGCCGAATGGGAGAAATGTTCTGTGTTCACCTCCCCTTTTATGAAAAATATTGTTTCATGGTTGCGATTTTTTGGATGATATTTTACTGTTATGGAGAGGTAACATGGAAGAAATAGGTGGGTTTATTGATTTTTTGAAATTTACTTATAAGGCCAATGTTCAAGAGATTGATTTTTTTTGGATATATTGTTATATAAGGATAATAATACTAAGAAAATAGGGTCTACTATCTTTCTGAAAGACACCTATTCAAGCACTTTATTGCACTTTAAATGTTGCCACCCCCCCCCACATCAAAAAAAGAGTGTAGTCAAGGGACAAATGGTCCGAACTTCCAGATTGGTTAGTGATAATAAAATATTTGAGAAGGAATTGTTTAATTTGAAAGGAATGTTGAAAGATAGAGAAAATTATTATTAAAAATTAGGAATGAGATTAAGAAGAACCGTTTTGAAAGATTTACTCCTATTTTGTTGTCCAGAGAAGATACAACACTTAGTTCCAAATAGTCTACTTACTATGAAAAAACTTTAGTGGTACCCTATAATCATGAAGCGTTGGAACTAAGATTAGCAGTTAACAAGTGCTGGGATTGTGTTTTTAATCATGAAATGAAGGAAAACCTGGGAGAGAGAGGCCCAAAGTTACATTTAGTCGAGGTTCAAACCTTAAGGGGCTGTTTGAACAAGATAAAACTACAAATGTAGGAATTTATAGATCAAAAATGACCAAGTGTAATATGTGCAGAACTTGTAAGTACATTAATGTTAGCCTCTATGTAGCCATGGAAGGTTACAAAAGTAGGATATCATGCCCCAGGCAATGTAATTGTAACACTAAAATGGTAATTTACATCGCTACCTGCATGAATTGCCCAGCTTTTTACATGGGGAAAAAACACTAGAAAATTAAAGGACAGAATAGCTGAGCATGTAAGGGATATTAAGAACAGGAAGACCACCAATGCATTATAGGGTCTACATTACATGATCGAATGATCACAATAGTGAACGCTCTAAATAGTGAAAATGCCGGCCCTCAAAACCATTATTGTGGGGGCTGCGCCCCCCCCCCACACCCCCGCTAAATATATATACCAACTCCAAGATTGCTCTACGGTGAGGAAAGGGCAAATATTCCAATCTTCACTGTATCGCACTCGAGGTCCAGCATTTTCGCTCTTTGGAGTGTTCATTATTGTGATCATTCAATCATATAATATAGACCCATGCATTATACACCCACAGTTTGGTATGCACTAACTTTAAGAGATTCAATTTTTTTGTTATTGATAGACTTATTCCCACTGATAAAGGAGGTGATGTTAAAACAAAGCTAGAAATTAGGGAAACTGTGTGGCAATTAAAATTGGATGCCACTACACCTCCTGGAATCAGTAACAGTTGCTCATTGGCAAGTGTTTTAAAACTTAGAGCACTTAGCATATAAATGTATTGACAGATTTTAATTTGTTAGTATTGTTTGTGTATTTATTAAGTTTTTTTGACAATGAATTTAAACATGTTTTAGAAGGGTATTTAAAATTTGATGTGTTATGCATTAAGTAAAGTTGTATCTTACTATTTTTTATATGCATTTGTTACAATGGTAATAACTATAACAATGGAATGGGCTCTTTAAATTCTAATTTTAGAGGCTGAACCATGTGATTACAATTTGTATTTAAGTGCGCTCTCTAGGGGGAATGCTTTTACTCTGATGAAGCCCTAAAAGTTATAAAGGGTGAAAGCGCTTAGTGTTATTTTTGTCATTTTTATCAATTTTTATGCTATTAAACTGAGTTTCGTGATGGCACTCTGTGGTGGCGTTTTGTTATTTTATTTTAGCTTGGAGTTTACTATAAACTTTTTTGGTGTTTTGGGTCAGTTAATAGTACAGAAATATGCAGCTATGTTGCTGTTAATGTTCAACACCAAAATCTGACCCGATAACATCTGTGCTGGAGCTTTCTTAATCCAAAACATTTTGACTGCTAGCTTTTGCTAAGTAGAGTTCCTGAGAAGTATTCAAATTAAATAAACACTGTACAGCTGAAAAGAAACAACAGGCCCCTGTGAATAGATGGCTTTCTTCTATATCCTGGCAGACTGCATGAGGACTCGGAAACAAATGCCAGCATAGGAAAATATGTGAAAAGCACTGCACTCACTTCAGTTAGGTCAGGTTTTTCCACTGTGTTAATACATGCAGTTACATCTTCCAGGAAAGATTATATGATGTTAAACTGTGAGTGAAATGAATAATTGCACATGTCTATATGAACAATGTCCATTGTTCCATGTTAAAGTTCATTTAGTTTGGCATGGAACAGGTGTATTACATACTGGTAATTCCAGATTACCTTTAAAGTTTGAGTGTTGCAACATCAGGCCTGGAAAAAGCGACAGAAAACTGCATTTGGAATTACAGTAGGAAAGGATATTATCATTCTGCATCTGATTATCATTAAATAACTTACTACATATACACTATCTAAAACTGAGGTTCAAACTGTGATCCTGGCAGTAATCCTTCAAATACTGCAGGTATTACAAGGATAAACTTTTACTCTGCACAAAGAGATTAACAAAGGAGGGGATATTACCTCTCAGTATGCATTAGCAGTAAGGGTTAATACAAACCTTCATTATATGGGAGACAACACTCAGAATATCTTATAAAATATGTGTTTTGGTGTGTTTCTTGATACACACACACACACACACACACACACACACACACACACAATATATATATATACATACACACACACACACACACACACACACACACACATATATATATATATATATATATATATATATATATATATATATATATATATACATACACACACACAAACCAACACACACACACACACACACACACACACACACACACACACACACACACACACACACAATATATATACATACACACTCACACACACACTCTCACACACACACACACACACACACACACACACACACACACACACACATATATATATATATATATATATATATATATATGATATAGTATGGTGGTTCTTACCCTATGATGTGTCAAAATGTAAGGGTGAAGTGACAAAATGTAAATAACCGATGTAAACAGAATGTTGTTGCAAACATTGCAAATATTATTGCTTCTTTAAGACAGACAGCTGCATTTTTATGTTACCTACAGAGCCTTCCTAGAGGAAACGCTGCTAATAAATGATTACTCCACTGACATGGTGTATAAAAAGACACCTGTGGCCACTCAAGTCAGAGAAGATGGCCTCTTGATGCAGTGGGTAGTGTGTGTCTGAAATGGTGGCTATGAGATGTGTGCAGCAGCAAATAAGTCATTCCAGAATATTCTGAAGATGCCTGGACATCTTCCTGCAAGGAATCCAAAAAGCAGGAAGATGGATGAAAGAAGCTTTTGGCTGTCTTGAACTGGAATCAAGAGACTGATTTTTTTTGTGACACTAACATAAAGAGGTTGTTTATACGGTTTCTGTGGCTTTACCTGAATATACAAGAAGAGTTTGCACCAGCATTCTTCTTTCTGTTCAAAAAAAACAGCATTTTTATGGAGTGATGTTCTCTGTTGCATTTTTCATGCATCAATATATACTGTCAAAATCATCAGCATCTTTATTGTTCTTACCTTACATGGGGTTGAGGTGTCATGTCAGCTGTCACCACCTCTCCTATTCGGTGACACTCTCTTACCTTCTTCAGCAGTTATGCCTCACTGTTGTAGGACTTTCTCTTGCAATTCATTCATCTCTTGTCAAGACATTCTCTTCTCCTTTTTCTGTCTCTCCAAGATCTCTTTTACCAAATCATCTTCCGGTTTCTTCCAGATAACATTGAGATACCACAGTCTGTTCTCCTTGGCCTTCTCTACAACTGGGACTACCTTGGCATCAGTTCTAACTCTTCATTTATTCACCTGTTCCACAGTGTGCATCCTACAGCCCATCTCAGACACATTGCCTCCATCATGTCAAGCTTCCTCAGCTGCCCATGTTTCTATGCCATAAAGAATCACTGGTCATACCACTGTTTTCTACAACTTACTGTTCACTCCTTTCGCATCTGTCTGATATACATTATAATGATGCAAACAGAAACACAAGAAAAAGTGGAGTCACTGAATCCTTTGCATGAACCTTTAATACCACAGGTTAAGCGCTTTCAGCCAAAAACTTTGGCCTTCTTCAGAACAAACAAGTCAATGAATGCAACCTTCTTATATAAAATGGTTAGATATCTTAACCAATCACATCTCAATTCCAATCAATCAATTACAAAAAACATTTACCTAAAACCATCCACTTAAAAAATTCACATAAACAATTCAAGCAAAAGGGGGGGGGGGCAATCACATAACAACATATTACTTAAATAAAATGTTAACATAAAACATTTAAAATGTACATTCTATTTGCATTTGTTGTAAAATGCCTTTCTTTGTAGGACTGCTTTGTAATTAACTCCATTGTTCAAACCTGGTGCCCTGCATGCATCCAACAAAATTAGCCATTTAGATTCCCTATAATCAAGTTCCCCATCTCTGTCTCCATTAAAATCCTGGGGAATATGATCAACAACCCCAAAGCAAAATTTAACTCCATTCTTGTCACCTGCGCATGTAAGGGTGTGCTTGTAAAGGGCATTATCCAAGTTATTCTTTCTTTTTTTTTCTTAAAATCTTTTATTAAGTTTTCCAAGAAAAGTAAAAGACAACAAATGACAAACAGTATTCTTATTTTAAGACAAATTAATAACAAACAAGGTAAAAACTATTTACAATATACACACACATAGGCCTGAAACAAAACTGCAGATCACAGTTAAAATACACAAGTTCTTTAGTATAAGTATCAGTTCAGAAAGAGTTGTGGTCCATTTGTAAAGTTTCAATAAGTGCTAAAACGTTTGCCCAACCAAGTTATTCTTTCTGATGGCATAATAATGTTCGTATATTCTATTTTTTAATTGCCTGTTGGTCTTTCTAATATAGAAAGAAGAACAGACCGAACATTTAGCCATGTATACCACGTAAGTGGATTTACAACTGAAGTTGCCAGGAACCTTCCATTCTCTTCTTTGGTTGCAAACTTCAAAATATGCCCCTTCAGAAATGTATTTGCAAAAATTGCAACATTTACACTTAAAAGTACCTCCATTTTTACTAACCCCCTATTATGTCCACTTTCCAACATTTCCTTGAAATTCTTAGCTCTTTTGTTTACAAAAATGGGTGCTTCTCCTACAACTGCCCTTAAGTCACTGATAGATGCTAAAATTCTCCAATTATTGGATATAATGTCCTTAATTTCTTTACTATCTATGGTGAACATAAGCAACATAGAAGTGACCCATCTTGATCACTTTGTGTGTTACTTCTTGTGGCCGCCTGGTTGCAATTAATGTTCAACACCTCATTGACTATTTCAGGGAGATACCCTCTGTTTTTAAACCTACAGTGTAGCTCTTCCACTAAAGAATCTAACTTTGTTTCATCACTTGTGAGCCTATTTAATCTAACTAGCTGCCCTTTAATGATGTTATACTTGACATAAGTGGGATGCATACTAGAGTAATCCAGCAAACCATTACTAGCTACATTTTTATAACTGATAACTGAGCCCAAAACATCCTTCCCTTCTTCTTTCAAGACTTCTATATCTAGAAAACAAATGTTCAAAGTATTCCTACCACCAGTAAATCTTAAAAAAGAGGTACTATTGTTCATATCTTCTACAAATTTTGAAAGTTCAGACTCTGTTCCCCTCCAAATAAAAAAGACGTCATCAATAAAGCGATAATAAGCTACAATCTTTTCCCTGTTGACAATCTTAGACATGATGTTGGTCTCCCAGTATGCCATTACCAAATTGGTGTAATTGGGAGCCATCCTTGCACCCATCGCCATACCCTTTGTTTGTGAAAAATACTTGTTAAAAACAAAAAAATTGTATGAAAAAATATAGTCAGTACATTCCAACATAAATTTACTTTCTTACAAATCATACTCCCCACTGTGAATCAACATATAACCTACCCATTCTAAACCCACTTTGTGAGGAATACAAGTGTATAATGATGTCACGTCCACTGTAACTAAAAAAATCCCGTTTCTACTTTAATGCTTTTAATTTTACTTAAAAAATCAAAAGAATCCGTATTAAAATACTCTGTGTTCTGAACCAACTTAAGCAAAGCCCTGTCAATAAATTTAGAACAAGGTTCTAATTTGGATGCTGGTGGCCTACAGGGAGGAAACTGCTCATCTTTGTGTATCTTCGGGATATCAAAAAGATGCCCTATCTTAGGTTTGCCAACTTGAAAAAAATCAAACATAGTTTTAGAAATAACACCTCCTGTGAATGCATCCTCAAACCATGAATCTATTCTTTTGTGTGCCTTAAAAACATCTGCCTTTGATACTGTTTTGTATGCAGATTCATCTGCTAACAAAGTATCAATGCCCTTAATGTAATCTTCTGTATTCACTATTACCATAGAGTTACACATACTTTGTTCAAATGCAGTCATATTGAAGAATTTTCTTTTACTTTTTTTACTTAATAAATCTCTAATTTCCACCTCACATAAGTCTTCAAAAGCTTTGATTGTTGAATGCAAAGGTGGTCTGAAAACACTGGGTACAATAAAATCCCCTTTAGGTTTGCCCTCTTGATTCCCCCATAATGAACTTCAAATTAAGTTTACACGTGTAAGCTTTCAAATCTATTACTGTGTCCACAATGTCCACCCTTCTAGAGGGCACAAAGTTAAAACCCTTTTTTAACAAATCAATTTCTGCCTCTGTGAATGCTCTGGTAGACAAATTATAAATCTTGAAAGTCATAGGCATGTACTGAATAGTGGATGCCACTGTTACCTCTTGTCTCTGCAAGAAAGTGGGTAAACACTTACTTGGCTTGCAGGCTCTACAACCTGTGCTGCAGATAAACTGCTGTGACTGCCCCAGTTCTGCCATGGTGGAATCTCTCTCCTCACTTCTACAGGAGCCTCCCAACGATCGACCTGTGTTCCCCTCTTCCCCTGCTTCTGGGAGCCTCCCAACGATCGACCTGTGTTCCCCTCTTCCCCTGCAAATGCTTTGAGCGATGAGGAGATAAAAAAAGACCTCTGATTTCTATTTTCTTTTCTGCCATTGTAGCCCCTATCCTCTCTGCTGGCTTCCTCCTCCGGTTTGGAGGTGGAAATGCTCTTTTTCTCCTGGTACAATCTCCGGTCCCTGTTAACTTTCTTTTCTTTCTTCACCCTGAGAGATTTGTCTAGTGAGTTGATTTTTGGCTGCATACGCCTCAAAAAATCATCGATTTGTCTTGGAGAAATAGCCAAACTGAGCTTATCCATTAGCCCATCGATCCATTTAACTTAGTTTCCTCCTCTTCTTGATGTTCCTTAAGCAACTTAAGGAACACTAAGCCTGGTTGTTCACAGATTTTATTTCACTTGTCCATAAATATACGGCTGTATATGCCACTGGGAATGTTGTTCACTTGCACCCCTTTGGGGACACTTTTCACATCTAAATAATATCGAAAAAAAGCAATGTCCCACTGTATAATTTTGTGTTTGATAAGGGATGCCTCCAAGTCCTTAAACAACCAGTCTTTGTTCAGAATAACTCTGGGCATGGACTCAGATAGCCCAGACAAATCCCCAGTTTCTACATTAAACACAAAAGGTGCTGTCATGAAATCTTTCACCATTATTCAGCTTATCTTTTTTATTTGGAGGGAAACAGAGTCTGAACTTTCAAAATTTGTAGACGATATGAACAATAGTACCTCTTTTTTAAGATTTACTGGTGGTTGGAATACTTCGAAAGTTTGTTTTCTAGATATAGGAGTCTTGAAAGAAGAAAGGAAGGATGTTTTGGGCTCAGTTATCAGTTATAAAAATGTAGCTAGTAATGGTTTGCTGCATTACTCTAGTATGCATCCCACTTACGTCAAGTATAACATCATTAACTCATTCACTCCAGAGCAGCCCAGAAAAAGCTGCCTGCTTAATTCCACCATAGGAACAACAGTGCAGCCTGAGCTCATTTTCAGAAAATCCATTTTTAATACCATACAGAAAACAAATATTCATAACTCTTTAACTATAAGAGCTAGACTAAAAATGTAAACACGAAAGTTGTTCAGCAGACACTGACTTTTCCAACAGTGTAACTGTTGATAGTGCATATCAAAGTCATTATTAAATATTTGGCAAGGAATGTTGATATTGTGCATATTCTTTACCTTTTTGGAAAAGCAAAGCACAATATTTTGGTCAATGTACCATGTAGACCCATACAATTTGTATTTAATTTGTTAGTATGGATGTCAGCTTTAAAATTATACCTTAACCATTACTGTGTGATGCTCCTTTAAGGAGATATGTGCAGAAATATGATTAATATAATATTTCTCATAATTGATAAATAAACAAAGCATAATATCTCATCACCTGTGACAGACAGAGTCCACATATCAGTGCAGAAGTTGTGCGTCTCAATGTCAGCTTCAAAATGATGCATCATTTGTGTCATCACCATGCTCCCTTGCAAAGATGTGGGCATAATAATGAGAAGTATTGGAAATGTCTAATTTTCATAATCCTACAAGACTAAACAAACTGTGATATCTGTACGTGTGTACAATGCACAGACACAGTTCTTTTACCATGTTGTAAGGAGTAACACTGTCTTCAAAATTAGGTATTACTTGGCACACTGACATGCTCCCTTGCAAAGTCATTTACCAAAATATGAAAAAAAAATCATAATTTCTATAACCATAAGTCCGAAACATACTTTGCTATCCGTACATGTGTACAACATACAGGCATAATTATTTTACCATGTTGGAAGTATGAATTCTGTCTTCAAAATGAGGTATTACTTAGCACATTTAGATGCTCCCTTGCAAAGTTATTTACCAAAATATGAACAAAAATCATAATTTCCATAACCATAAGTTCAAAACAAACTTTGATATCTGTACATGTGTACAATATAAAGGCACAGTTATTTTACCATGTTGGAACTATCAATACTGTCTTCAAATGAGGTATTACCACATTCATATGCTCCCTTACAAAGTTATTTACCAAAATATGAAAAAAATCATAATTTCTATAACCATAAGTCCGAAACAAATTTTGATATCTGTACTTGTGTACAACATACAGGCACGATTATTTTACCATGTTGGAAGTATGAATTATGTCTTCAAAATGAGGTATTACTTAGCACATTCAGATGCTCTCTTGCAAAGTTATTTACCAAAATATGAAACAAAATCATAATTTCCATAACCATAAGTCCGAAACAAACTTTGATATCCGTACATGTGTACAACATGTGTACAACATAAAGGCACAGTTATTTTGCCATGTTGGAACTATGAATACTGTCTTCAAATGAGGTATTACTTACCACATTCAGATTCTCCCTTGCAAAGTTATTTACCAAAATATGACAAAAATAATAATTTCCATAACTTAAGTCCTAAACAAATGGATATCTGTACATGTGTACAGCATTCAGACCCAGTTGTTTTACCATGTAGACAGATATCATTGTAAATATACACATTCTTGGTGTAGCCAACATACTGCTGAGTGGGTAGAGGTAAAGAGAAAAAGTAAGGTAAGGACTGCCACTCCACTAATGAACCCAGGACAGGCATGGCACTTTAGTGGCATGCAATGCCATCTGATCTGCCCAATACCTGTGCTGGCTACCCACTCAGACAGCTGATACCACTACAGTCTCATGACCTCCTTCAGTGTCAGCTGACTTCCTTACCTATGCCTGTTCTCTTTTCATGTGTCCATTCAGCAATGGACCTAAGGGATCAAGTTCTGCATTACTAAGCCCTTCCTGTCATCTAAACTCTACACATGCCTGATAAAAGAAGAATAAAAAATGAAGTATTGCAGGATGATTACTGACATATTTGATTGTACATGGTAGCACTCTCTTGAAACAGTTGTTCTTTCTCAGCATCTTCACCAACTCCTTCCCACAGTTATTTGCCAAACTCAAAAAAAATATCATTTTACACAACACAATTCATAATAGAGTTTTACTTACCATACTGGTCCTACTTGGTCATGGGTGTTTTTCATTCTTCTCACAAGATTCATGTTACCAGTCCTACATAACTCTCCTCACGCCATTATGGAGGTCATTCAAGAGCAACGCAATGCCCTCCTCAGTTAGGTGAATGCCATCCCTTCTGAACAGGTGAACATCTTCTGCGATGATGCTGTCATGGCAAATTGTAGATCCACCGACCCTGTACATCAAGCCATGCATGAACCCATTCTGTAAACATCTGGCCTTGTGCAGTGCCCATTGACTGTTTGCTGTTTTCCATATCTGATGAGGAATTATGTCACACCACACAAAATGACAACGTGGCCACCGCAACTGCAGGTGTTCAGAAATTGCTCTGATTTGAAACCGTAGCCTTCTGAGTGGTTGACTGATGACATCATTCCCTCCAATGTGCAGCACAAAGATGTTGGGATCAGGGTAGAGGGCACACCTGAACAACACAACAGTATACAACTTTCTGATGTTATATACCTGCACAGGCACTGGAAAAGCAACACACAAAGAAACTGGTGTGACTGAGGGCTGGCTTGAATGACTCCAGCAGGCAATGACCCAAATCTGGCTTGTGCTTTCTTAAATGTGTTAACGACTTCTACTTATGTGAATAACAGTGACAGCTGCTGACAATTTTACCAGAAAAGTGGTAATGACTCAGTGCTATTCTGTAAGTGCTCTAATTGTTAATGTGATAATGACCTGCATTTCATTACTGCAAAGGTATGCTTGCGCAGACACAGGTGATTATTGCTGCACATAACGTGTTCAGTATGCATTCATGATATTACCTTGTGCAGATGTTATGTAACACATACTCATCATCTATATATAGTACTGAGCCCTTCCTCCCACCTAAATTCCTCACATGACTGTCAAAGCCAGGAACACAAGCAAAAGTGATTTCTTGTCTGCTTACTTTACATTATAATATTAATTAGTCACTGGTGTATCTGATGTCTTATATTCTGGCATATTACACTGTAATTACATTTCTGTGTTCATAGGTTCATAGGTTGGTACTAGGCTATCGGCCCTTGGGTCTATACAAGCCTAGCCATAACAATTCCCTGGCTATTTCTTCCCACAATATTTACTTCCCTGGACCCCTGTCTAGCAGGGTGACTGACATGATCCCCGGGGTGAATTTCCTGTCTCCCATCCAATTGTCAAGGTTCCTCTTGAAGAGGGCCAAAGAGGCACTCTGCTTGACATGTATGGGCAGTCTATTCGAGAGTCTGGGGAGTCTCTGGGTCAGGAACCTATTCCTCCAGCATGTTTTGTTCATTGTGATGACAAGGTTTGGATCCCTGGAGAGTGTGGCTCTGAGGGATTGGGATTTCTTTAAGTGTAGCATGTCAAACAGCTCTGGCCCAAAATATATGGTAGCTGCATGTTGGTAGTAGTCAGCAAGTAATAACCTTTACCTCACTCAGGCAGCTGCTGAGTATAAACAGAAATACAATAATACAACCAGAAATGCCAAATTTATCTGGTTCAGCCATAACCATCCCTCTGGTTACAGTAGTATGTCCAAGTATCTTATCTGGTTCAGCCATGTAAGAATTAGTCCAAAAAGGTAGTAATTCAAGTTCTCACCTAACCATCCCTCTGGTTACAGTAGTATGTCCAAGTATGGACAACAATCAAAATGAAACACTCCCCACAATGACCCCTTCAGTAGTATGTCCGAGTATACATTTGCCATGTGACCCCTTCAGTACATACCTCTCAAACTCCTTAGACCAAGAAATCTGGACAAAGCAATAAATAACAGTGGGACAGAGGGACAAAAATATAGACAATGTTTAAATATTGCTCTTACTTATAAAAGTTATTAGAATAACAGATTTTGCATTACCATGTCTTTTCTAAAGGGTATAAAGTCTGAAGCTCAAATGCCTGCCATTATTTTCTAACTTAGGACTTTAATTTGCCCGAAAACCACTATTTTATGATAGACGGACCAAAAACATGGAGCAAAAATCAAGACATTCTGCGAAAATCAGTACAGTTCAGAAGTATGCTTCATTAGTATGTCCAAGTATGCACAAGAATCAAATGAAAAATTTTCCACAATGACCCCTTCAGTAGTATGCATTATACTAAGGTCCAATCAAACACAGCATAGTTACATTTCTGTCCACATTCATACACAAACAGTAGTTAAAACCTGTTCACAAAGACTGACAAATAAAAGAAATGTAGTATTGCCATGGATGTAATGTAACTAATAAGACTTGCTTGCATTCACTGAAACACCGACAAATAAAATCTACTGCCAGCAAAAGTACCTCTTCAGATCTCAACATCTACAGCAGTAATAGTCTGCAGGAGTGCATTTATTTATTTATGTTTACTGGGTAGAGCACTGATCAGTATGGAATATGGGGAGGGGTCTCTGAGAATGCAGAATGCTTATATATGTTGATGTTTAATTGTTCATGCTTTTGGACTCAATAATGTGGGTTTTCGTCATGTGACAGTCTGAGTGTGTGATAGGGATCCATGAAAATATGCACCCCCCCCAGACAGATAATCAAGTATCCCACCTCCTTTCATCTCCTCTGTGTCCCCAGTACCCCCCAAACAGCTTTATTTTTTTCTATAAATCTTTTCTTACGTAGAGACTAACATTTATTAAGAATTTTGGGTTCCAAGCAAAACTAAATCTGTACAACGAAGGAAGCTTTATATGACCATATTTTCTTCATCACCAAAATGACCAGAATATTAGCAAAGTACTGAGGGAGTTCTAGGGAAATAATTCAGAGAGAGAGATTTCAAAGTAAGAGGCTGGTGCTCCTTTCCTAGTGACTAAAGTGTTGCCCTTACTTAATTGTAAAGAGTATGATATCATTCCCAAATCAAAAGGCTGGATCTTCTGATCCTTTAGCTACAGTCCAGAAATGATTCACCTGGAATGGTGAATGTCAACTAATAAAGAAATGTCAAGTGGATAAATAATCCAGGCTGAAACTAGTTTGGTATATCATAAAGACCTTCCTTCCATATGCACTGCAGGATAGGCTGACGTCCTTTTTGTAATAGAGCCTATTTAAAAACACTCCCATTCAATAATGTTAGAGGAAGCGTTTTGAAGGAAGTGGACAATGCAGACTCTATTGTAAAGATGTGTTATTCATAACTAAGTGAAGTCTTTTCATTTAGTATCTGAAGTCCCACCTTTGTTTTGAACAGTTACAGATTTATTTTCATTATCAAAATAATGATTTTTAGGCATAAATGTTGCTTAAGATGACCATGTTGTTAAGCAGTTCCATTGGTTCAGTGATACAGATATTAATTTTTCTGTTTACTGCAGATGATTGGACTTGTATGTCTATATATGCCTTATATTGTTAGCTGCACTTGGCTAGTACTTGCTGATTGTACAGCATTGTTGGAACTTAGTACCTGAATATATTGTTTTGCCTTTTTTACCATGTAATATACTAGGCCCTTGATAAACACAAGGTTACATACCAGCAAATAAGTAAATGAAAGTGCAGCACCACCCTCAATCTGCCAGAAGATGCAATTCTCCCTTACTGCCTATCACTCCTTGGGGAAATGCATTTTGGGGGGACACAGAGTGAAAGGAAGATGGTCAGCAAGACCTGCACAACCAAGGAGAAGAAAGTGGATGAGTGAAAGTCAATAAAGTTCCTTTAAATGTGTTCCTCAAGAAATTCTGTCTATGTCATGTAATCCTTTATTCTTTTGCCCTTTAATGGTTGCAAATTGATTTCTTTAATACAATCTTGTATCTTATATCTACCACACAATTCATCATTTCCTCATTTTTTTATTCTGAGCTATCCCTAACATTTCCGTTTGGTGTCTAGTATCAACCAAACAATTTTTCATAAAGCGTATTTTATCACTCATGCCCCAGAAACAAATTTGCAAAGGTTAATATCACCTTCAAAGAATTGTCATTCAAAATATAACTTTTATTATTCTTGCTTGGAAAATCCGTGGCATCACAACTTTCTAGTGAGGCAAACAGTAGCAAACATCCAAAACTGTACTTTAAGCACAAGTAATTCAATGACTGCGACAATAACTATCTGTGTAACCAACAAGATAAACATCATTCTAAACTAATAAGTTCCAAACTATTCTTCTGAAGAAGTGCGTTCATTACTCTGCAAAATACGTGGATCAAAACTACCAGCTAAAATTCTCAGGCCATTCTTTCCTGAAGCTTCCATTCCTTATCGGTAACAGATTTGCTACTCTCCCTTCCTCAGGTTCCCATCATTCTGTCAGAGATGCCATAAACATTCTAACCAACATTACCAAGTAACCTCACTAAACTCCCTCAGAACTCTTGGAAGCAGTTTGTCATTTGCCTCAGGAGTGCAAGAACTCAGGACTCAGAACTCAGGATTACAAGTGTAAGAAAAATCCTCAAATCTGTCAGTAGTAAGCACACACCCTTGTTTGAGTTTTTCAGAATGGCGACAGTTCCCGGAAATGACGGTGCAGTGAGTGACGGGACTCAATCACGGACAAATTTTAAATATTGCTCAGTGCTAGAATAACAGGATTTATGTTAACATGCACTTTCTGGAACTCAAACGGCATTACGTGTGACTTAAGTCTTAATAATTTGCCAGATAATTTGCCAGATATTGCTCACACTGCAGATGAAGGATGTATTCTTGTGCAGGGTTACAGAAGATCAGGTGTTTACGTAACATTTAGTCAGTACAAGGAAGAGAATGTTTCCCTGAAATCAGCACCACACACGACACACCCATATTGCCTCACTACCTACAATGTAAAAAGACAGCTGCACAGAAAAAGACCACATTATCGGCTATTTTCCATTTTACTGAATAGAACACTATGCTCTCGGAACTGACTGAGCTAATGTTCTCCCTGCCAGCTCACTCTGTATTGTAGTATAGGCATCCCCTGCATGCACACACACAAGTTACGTGAAAGGAAGGAACAGTACAAGCAAAGCATAACACTTTTCTATTCTGTGAACCATAAAGGAAGGGACATTTTTTTTAATTGTGTGTGGAACAGAAAAAAGGGACATCCGTCCCCTTCCCCTGCTATGCCACTGGTTCAGAATAAGTAACAGAAACAAGACAATACATTCTGACTACATGGCTTGCTGATGATTTTGCATGAGAAGGCAAGTCCAACCTATAATTAAAGCATTGGAGAAAGTGTCAGAGATTACAGGAGTAAATTTTTCTTTTGTCGTTTCCAGCTGCCTTTCCCTTTGTTTCAACCTTGACACCTTCTAGTAGTTTGTATTCCCTGTTGTCCATGAAGAGTTTATGCTGCTAGGAAATTAAACTTGAGTTGTCCGATGTGCATGTATTTGTATTTAACCCTGTAAGTCTGCTTTCGCTTACTGTGTACTGACTAACTTACTCTGGGGAAAAGAGAATTATTGCAAGTTTATATGTATGTTTTATACATAATATTTAAAGTAGGACCAGTGAGAGAGAGAGAGAGAGAGAGAGAGAAAATGTAAGCATATAAGCGGGAGGTGATATAGGTTGTCAACTGTGCATTTTGAATCATGAGCAAGGCACTTAGTTTGTAAGTATTTTTCTTCTGTCAGTACAGTTTGATTATAAGAAAGATAGCAATTGCATACTGTTGGCTTACAATATGCTGTAGAATAACAGGATGTCTTGAAAATGCTGTTGCTGTTTCTAAAAAGTATACAACAAAATGCATAAAGAATTGGCTTGCCGTGATCGCGCAGGACAAGCCGATTTTCTCCAAAAATTCAAATATGAGCACCTGACAACTCCACAATGAAAAATAAGTTGAGAAGGTAACTGACAAAATTCAGGTACTTTTTCAACTTATTTTTTAACAATGGAGCTGAAATACAAGTGTAAAGTAACTTACGCTTGTGGAAGGCACTCGGGTGTAATAGCATACAATTTGTAGCGCACTCAGGTTTAAATGTAGAGGCACCATATGACGGTACTCGGTATTAATGAGTTAAAGGGCAGCTAGTTCAAAAAAAGCCTCAATCTTCATTTCCAACAGCATTGGCAGTGTCCCTGCTTAAACTCTGACTAATCACCACCCGCTGTTCCTGCAAACTCTCCCTAAGCATTTCAGTCTTATACTCTAATAAGTGTATGAATTCTTGAAGGGACTTAGCCCATAACTCCGTGTATTATTGTCTGAAATTGAAGCCGCATGATTTTGATGTTGTCTACTATGTTTTATCCATGTTTGTCACCCTACTGAAAATTGCATATTACACTTATCTCTAAATGTTTCTATTGTTCCTAATGTATTTATATTCTGCTTTCTGGAGCTTTTATCCCCGGGCCTCCACTGAAAATGGACATATATCCAGTCGGACTTTCCCGGTAAACAACTGTAAAATAAACAAATAAATAAATAAATAGGCTCACAAGTGATGAAACAAAGTTAGATTCTTTAGTGGAAGAGCTACACTGTAGGTTTAAAAACAGAGGGTATCCCCCTGAAATAGTCAATGAGGTGTGAACATTAATTGCAACAGGGAGGCCACAACAGGTAACACACAAGGTGATCAAGATTGGGTCACTTCTATGTTGCTTATGTTCACCATAGATAGTAAAGAAATTAAGGCCATTATATCCAATGATTGGAGAATTTTAACATCTATCAGTGACTTAAGGGCAGTTGTAGGAGAAGCACCCCTTTTTGTAAACAAAAGAGCTAAGAATTTCAAGGAAATGTTGGAAAGTGGACATAATAAGGGGGTTAGTAAA
Source organism: Protopterus annectens (assembly GCF_019279795.1). Lineage (NCBI taxonomy): Eukaryota > Metazoa > Chordata > Ceratodontiformes > Protopteridae > Protopterus > Protopterus annectens. The sequence goes on from NC_056749.1 coordinate 200,769,958, forward strand.
AGTGGAGGTACTTTTAAGTGTAAAAGTTGCAATTTTTGCAAATACATTTCAGAAGGGGCATATTTTGAAGTTTGCAACCAAAGAAGAGAATGGAAGGTTCCTGGCAACTTCAGTTGTAAATCCACTTACGTGGTATACATGGCTAAATGTTCGGTCTGTTCTTCTTTTTATATTGGAAAGACCAACAGGCAATTAAAAAATAGAATATACGAACATTATTATGCCATCAGAAAGAATAACTTGGATAATGCCCTTTACAAGCACACCCTTACATGTGCAGGTGACAAGAACGAAGTTAAATTTCATTTTGGGGTTATTGATCATGTTCCTCAGGATTTTAATGGAGACAGAGATGGGGAACTTGATTATAAGGAATTTAAATGGCAGATTTTGTTGGATGGATGCAGGGTACCAGGTTTGAATAATGGAGTTAATTACAAAGCAGTCCTAAAAAGAAAGGCATATTACAACAAATGCAAATAGAATGTACATTTTAAATGTTTTATGTTAACATTTTATTTAAGTAATATGTTATGTGGTTGCCCCCCTTTTTTTTACTTGAATTGTTTATGTGAATTTTTTAAGTGAATGGTTTTAGGTAAATGTTTTTTGTAATTGATTAATTGGAATTGATATGTGATCGGTTAAGATTTCTAACCATTTTATATAAGAGGGTTGTATTCTTTGAGTTGTTTGTTCTGAAGAAGGCCAACGTTTTTGGCTGAAAGCGCTTAACCTGTGGTATTAAAGGTTCATGCAAAGGATTCAGTGACTCCACCTTTTCTTGTGTTTTTGTTTGGATTTGTGTTATGTTACACAAGCGTGAGACATCTGGGGCAGTTTTCTTTTCTATACATTATAATGATGCTTTGTGCCAGTTTGCTGCAGCACCACTGATTCTAGCTTTGACCTTCTCAGTCAGATTTCCCATCTCCCCAGCCACCCCTCTCATATACTTGAATCTATTCATGTGTTTCACTGTTTCCTTTCTTTCTCAGTTTACAGGTTCTTCTGGTTTCCTCCATTTGCTGCCATGACAACTGCCTTGCCTGTATTCCTTTTCATCCCATGTGACTTCATTTTATTTATTCCAGTTCCTTATCATTTGCCGCGGTTTACATGCAGAGTGTGCTTGTGATGCTACATCATTGGTACACAGCAACTTTGTTGACCTGCCCCTTCTATCCTGTTTGCTGATGTAGTCCATTACCAGTACGAACAGAAGTGGCTTCAATGCTGAAGATTCATGCACACTTTCTCCCATTTCCTCTGTGAGCCTCAATGCTTTTCATACTCATGCCCCTGGGTCCTTGTAAATAGTCTGCATTAACTCTACCAATGTTTTCAAGACTTAAGACATTGCGGGTGTTCACATGGATTTCACTCTGGTTTCCTCCCATATTCCAGAGACATGCAGTAGGTGGATTGGACACTCTAAATTGGCCACAGGTACGAGTGTGAAATGTGGGAGGAAACCAGAGCAAAATCCACGTGAACACATGGAGGTTATGTAGAACCCATACAGAATGCACCCCAGCCAAGAATCAAACTGGGAAACCTCTAGCCAGAGTTTATTTTGGGAGAACCATATCCATAATCCATATGCCCAAATAAGCATTCTTGGAGCCTTGTAACATGCTTTCTCCAGTCTATGAACAGCTAGTTGGATTCTTTCCTCATCAACTATTTCTTCACTATCTGCCTCACAGCATACAATAAGTCATTTGTACTACAATGTATTCTGAATCTAAACTACTGTCTCCCATTTTACTTTCTACTACTCTTTAGTATTCACTTATGTGTCACCCTTTCCAACACATTCCTGCAGTATGACATTAGTTTGATACTGCCTAACAGCTGTGAATATCCCTTTTGCTCTTGTACACTGGCACAAAAATGCTAATTCACAGTTATCTGGGATATGTATTTGTCTCCAGGCTGTCATGAGTACCCTCTGGAACCTATTCTGCCGTTATGCACACATGATTTTGATCATATCTACTCTGACTTCATCTGAGCCTGCTGCTTTCCTTGACTTTGAGTGGTGGGTTTAGTGAAATAGTAGTAGCTCCGATTATTCATGAGGTATGAAGATAAATTTGTGGTAATGTACTGAGATTGCAGATAAACTTGTGATGACACATCAGGAGTGTAAGCAAACAAAAATGTATGTACAGTGTGCTAGATGCATGTTTTATCATATCCTTTATCTGGCATCTACCATAGCCAGACTTTATTTCGGACGAACCATATCCATGATTATTACATAAATGTATGTCTGCGTGCATGAGGATGCATGCATGTGTTGGCTGGGTGGCTAACTTAGAATAAAACATCACAGGAATCATAGGAAATACAAGACTATTAAACTGAAAATAAAACTATACAGAGTATAACTCTTTTTCTGGTGAAGTAAAGCAATTGACAATAAAAATCATCATTCATTCATCAACAACCTCTTTTTCCCCATATTCGCAAAAGAGGTTGGGGTGCCACTTCAACAATGGCAATCATCTACAGCCAAGGTTTACGCCACCAGGTGGCTAACCCTGCCAAAGTAGTTCTTCCACACCACACACTTACACCTATGGCCAATTTAAAGTGTCCAGTACACCTACTGCCTGTCTTTGGAATATGGGAGGAAACCAGAGCGAAACCCACGTGAGCACAGGGAGGACATGCAGACTCTACACAGAAGGCTCCCCAGCCAAGGATCAAACTGGGAAACCTCTTGCTGTGAAGTGACAATGCAATCTACTGTGCCACTGTGCCACCCCCTCAACCAAACAACAAAATCCCTCATCACACTATTAAAATACATAAAAAAGAAGAACTGGACTAAACATTGCTAAAATATACCTCTGATCAGGAATACAAAGCAGAGGAAAGTAACCATTTAAGGTTTTAGGATCCTTGGTGGTACCAACAGTGGTATACAATGGACCTGTAAGTTATAGTTGTAGTGTCAACTTAAATAGTAAGGTATTCTTGACCACAATTAGTAAAGTAAAGCAGTAAGAAAAAATAAACATTCATGGAGATCCTCCTGTAGGTCTAAATCATCTGGTTTGTTTCTCTATGTGCGTCTTCATCATAAATAGATTTCATCATCAGTCAGACTGTTTGATGGGAATCTGATGGTTAGGAAAATGTGCTTCAGACTGTAAGAAAAGAAAGTCCCTTATTAGAATATGGAGAATGACCATTGTGATTTCCCTGCTGCTGTGATCCGCTTTTCATAAGCATTTTAGTTACAAGCACAAAAACACATTGAATAAAAACTTAAGTATATGTGCAGATACTAGAGTTTCAAAACCTTGCCCTTAACAGTTCCCACTTATTCATTAAGAGATATTTTTCATTTTTATTTTATTTTTGGTCAACTGTTGATGCTGCTGAGAAACTTGAGGAAGAAAATGTGTAAATTTGTTACAACTCCACTATGCAGAGATTGAATATGATCCATGGAAGAAATAAAAACTGTTTGAAAGTCCTAAATACACTTTCACTACCAAGACTTCCAAGTTTCTTGAGATGTTAGTAGAATAAGTTTGTATAAAAGATTTGTGGATGATTTACCTTTATTTGGAAAGGAAGTATATTAGAATTTCATGAGTTTTTAACTTTCGCTAAAAGTACCACAGAGTTTTTTTTGCATTTTAAAAGTGAAATTTCAGGTTCTGAAATTAACATTTTAGATATTTCCATTAGCAAAACTAGTACAGGTAGACTTCATGCCACAGTGAATCGGAAACCCGTAAGAACAAATACATACCTACACAGAGCAAGTACATATATAAAAATATAACTAGGAATGAATTAATGAGGGTAGCTAAATTGAATGCTAATAACGTACAGATGATTACTCAACTACAAGTTACAGCTAATGAATTTAAACATTGAGGCTATAAGACCTCTGAGATAGAAGAACATAAAACTGAGATCATGAGCAAGACACTGAAGCTAAGTCCCTGTTTTATGCACCTAAACATGAAAAATTTCATAACAAAGAAAACACTTATAGATATACACTTATACATAATAAAGGCACACTGTATATAAAAAAATGTAATCAAAACATTTTGGCCCATGCTTACTGACATCCTTGAGTTAAGGAACCTCTTAAAAATGACACCTAGATTTGTTTGTAAGATAACAGCTAATCTTAAAAATATCTTATGTTACAGGGAGCAGCCAACTAGTCAGATTTTTACAAGTAACGAACAAGGTACACTTAAATGCAATAGCTGTGCTCGTTGTAGCTCCATCCTTACAGACAAATTCATAATTCATCCAGTATTAAGTAAAGACTGGCGGTGGTGGTGCTGCGGTAGCGTTGTCGCCTCACAGTAAGACACTGTCCGGTTCGATTCTCAGCTAGAGCGTCTTCTATGTGGAGACATGCGTGAATGGGCGTACCTTCGTTGAAGGTTGTGCGTCAGGCCTGGCAAGCCAGCATGTAAAAATCAACTGCCAATCATTAGCGGATGGGAGTTCCGCTGTGGCGACCCCTAACCGGGAAAAGCCAAAAGACACAAACAAGCCCAGTATTAAGTAAACCTTTTTATTTGCAGAGTTATGGAAATTGCAATATTCGTAATTTGGTTTATACAGCAACCTGTTGTGCACGCCAAGCTTATTATATAAGCAAGATAATAGGAGACTAAAAGAAAGAATTAGTCAACATTTATCTGATACCAATAGAGAGATCACAACAAATGTGTTGTTTAAACATATTAGGGACCATGACAAAACACACATTTTTAAATTTGCGATATTAAAAATAATATCAAAGTCATTAAGATGAGGTAACATCACATATATAACAGAATATGAAGAACTGAATGGATTTATAGATTTAGAGCACATATTTTTCCTGGCTTAAATGATATGGTCACTTTAAAACCTCATTTGAGGTATTTGCATAATCAAGAACACTGATTGACTAATTGATGTGATTTTTAAGAGATATTGCCTGAAGAAGCCTGTGTAAGGTGAAAGTGTGTTTTAATAAGCACTAGCGCTTTATTTTACTTGCAGTTATCTGATTATGTTTTATTAAAGCCTTGTTAAAGTTCCAGTTCGTGGTTCCATACCTTTTTTTGTAATATAAACTGTGGTGTTACTGGTACAGACTTATCATCCCACTGATACTGTTTTCACTTAGGATTTTCTTCAGCTTAATGGAGATGAAAAACAAATTATTACAAAAATCTAGAAAAAGCAAACTATTAGCATAATAAACAAAATTATAGAGTCAAAAGAACTGGAGTGGATTTTGTTTCTTATTTGCCTTAGTCCAGGTGGACAAATCCCTGCTGAATCTACCTGTCTTGCTCTCTCTCTCTCCCTCTCTCTCTCTCTCTCTCTTTCTCTGCCTGGGTCACTTCTATGGGGCTATTTTACTTTGTTCATTGTCTTCCTGGGCACAGCAAGTAAGAATCACCTCAAGTATGTGTAGTCCACTTTTATGAGGCTATTTTATAATGGTACCTCTTGTCTGAAGTTCTGTATCATGATCATGAGGTCATTAAATTCTGCATTTTTAGACCTTTTATGTTGTATGACTTGTGGTGGGTTGTAAGTTCCACTGTGCCACAAATTTTCACTTAATGAGCAGCCAAACATGAACACTAAGTGCCATGTGTCCTCTAGGGGAGTTGTCCTGAGATAGTAAATCCAAGGAGAAAGTTATTGTCAGCTGCCTGTAGGGTGCCAGGATCCGCCACATAACGCATGCACTCAGGTCACTCCACAACAAGTACAAATATGACTCTGTCATTGTCCATGTTGGTGTGAATGACCTGAGACATACCTCCTTGGACTACATGAAAAGGGACATGGAGGAGCTGTCCGATCTTGTAGCCCAGGCAGGTATGACCATAGCCCTGAGTAGCATCCTGCCATCACTCAGAATGATACCACAGTACAAGGACAAAATGATTGACTTCAACAATTGGCTAAGCTTCTGGTGTCATTCTAAGTGGATCCAGTATCTGTCTGCCTGGGATGACATGATCGACAAACCACGATGCTTTGCCAGAGATGGCCTGCACCTGTCGCCCCTTGGATTCCGGATACTGGCTAAGGCTCTGGCCACCCCTATAGTGCCTTTTTTAGGCAAGGTTCAAATGAGAAATTCACTACCCTAACATGTACAGGTAAGAAGAATCTGAGGGTATTGCTACTCAATGCTAGAAGTCTAAACCTCAAAATGCACTCATTCGAGGCACTCCTTAAAATGGAGAACATCGACATCTGTGCAGTGACAGAGACCTGGTTCAAGGCTCCAGAGAGTATCCCTGCATTACCAGGCTATAATTCATACCACACCTTTCGGCAACCTAACCTGGACTGAAACACTAAAGGTGGAGGCGTGTCCATATTCATTAAGGATATCTACACCTCCAGGCTAGTTGCTCAGCATAATGCATCCGAGATTATCCAAGTGCAACTAACTCTGGGCAAGACCGCAATCCAAATTGTAGCTTGCTACAGATCCCCCACCATGCCCCAGGATTCCTACTCCTCATTTTGTAATACACTGGAAAATATTAGGGTACAACCTAACACCCTAATAATGGGCGATTTCAACTACCCTACCATTAACTGGGAAAACTACTCATGTACCAACTCTTCTGCTCAACGTTTTCTGGAATTCATAAATTCCAATGCCATGGATCAACTTATCCACACCCCCACCCGGGGCAGCAATATGCCAGACCTGGTTATTATCAACATGGGCAATCGGTGCTCCACACCAGAGGTCAGTTCCTCATTGGTCAGGTCCGACCACAAGCTAATCACCCTAGACATCCACATCCCTCCCCTACCCCCCATTAGGGAAACCACAGTAAAAAATTTCTCCAAAGCCAACTTCACGCTTCTTAAGACAGAAGTGGCAAACTTCACGGCACCCATGCTGACGGACAGTAGAGGTATGACTGCTGAATCCTACACAAATGCACTTTATAAGCACTTATATGAGTGCATGGATCGTGCAATCCCAAACAGAACCAAGATGCTATCCTCCAAAAAAAGGAAGCCAATCTGGTGGTCCCCTGCCATAAACAAACTCTACAACAGAAGAAAGAAACTGTTGCAAAAAATAGTAAAATCCCATGATTGGAGAAACTCCCTGGTCAGCCTCAGTAAGAAGCTGAGATCCCTCATAAAATCCTCCAAAGCTAGTTATGAAAACAAAATCACCACTGACTCTAAAGACAACCACAAAGCATTCTACAGCTATGTCAAGAATCTCAATGGCAACACTCAGATCTGCTCTGAGTTACAGCACAATGGCACTAAATATACAGAACCAACTGATATTGCCAACATCCTGGCAGATAGGTTCAGTGCTAACTTTACCCCTCTGTCAGCCCCTAAAGGGCCCATCTCTATACCAGAAGAATGCAAAGTTCCTGTAATCACGGCTGCACAGGTAAGAAACACTCTATCCAAAGCCAAGAACACAGCATCCATGGGACCTGACGACATCCCAGGCTGTGTTCTACATGAACTACAGAATGAACTGGCACCCCACCTAACTACCATGTTCAATCATAGCCTTACCTCAGGCTATGTGCCCACTGAATGGAGCACAGCGACAGTTATCCCACTCCACAAAGGGGGAGCCACCACAGCCTGGTCTGCAAGGCTATGGAACGTATCATCATGGAACTTATAAACAATGACATTGGTAATCTCCAAACTCAGGACCCCACCCAGTTCGGGTTTGAGAAAGGCAGATCATGTCTCCTAAACCTGATAGACTTCTTTGAAGCAGTTACCAAAGCCGTATATGAGGGTAAGGTGGTTCACACAACCTATCTAGATCTCACCAAGGCTTTCGACACCATCCCCCACTCTGGAATTATAGATAAACTCACTAAACTAGGCATAAATCCCTATGTCACAAGATGGGTTGCTAACTGGCTCACTGACAGAACCCACACTGTGAAAGTAGCAGACTCCAAATCCAACTTCAGACCAGTGACAAGTGGAGTACCACAAGGTTCAGTCCTTGGTCCTCTCCTGTTTGGTATCTACTTCTCTGAAGTACAGGCCAACACAGAAGGTCTTTGGCTAATGAAGTTCACAGATGACTGCAAACTAGGAGCCATAATCAAAACTCCAAAAGATGTGGACATCCTACAAAAAGGCCTCACTGAGACAGATGCCTGGTTTCAAAGCCATGGCCTCAAGCTCAGTGCCAAAAAGTGCATTGTCATCCCTTTTGGTAAAAACTCAGTACCCATGAACTACCACATAGGCGGTAGTCTACTTAACACTGAAAGTATGATAAGAGACCTTGGGACACAGGTGGACAGTAGTATCACTTTTGATAATCACATCGCCACAGTAGTCAGGAAATCCTTCTACATGGCACACCTCATCACAAAAGGTTTCTCATCCAGGAAAAAAGAGGTCATTGTTCCCCTCTAATCATCACTCATTAGAGTACAATGCCCCTTTTGGTATGTACCTCACAAGACATCTACAACAACTGGAAAGGCCACAGAAATACCTCACAAAGAGGATTACCAGCCTCAGACAGATGCCCTATGCAGACTGTCTCAAAGAACTGCAGCTTTACTCCGTTGCATATCACCTACTCAGAGGCGATCTCTGCCTAACACACAAAGCTATGTCAAACCCAGAGCTTTTAGACATGCTCCACTTAAAGAAATCCCTACGAGCTACACGGTCTAGGGACCTAAACCTTGTCACCACAATAAACAGAACATGCTGAAGGGATAGATTCCTGTCCCAGAGACTTCCCATACTCTGGAACAAACTACCTATCTATATCAAACAAAGCTCCTCATTAGCGATCTTCAAGAAAAATCTTGATGATTGGATGAGAGATAGGAAATTCACCCCAGGGATCACTTCTGTGGCTCTGCTCGACAGTGGCACAGGAAAATAATTTTCTTGGGTGGCGAAAGCCAGGGTACCTTTGGCTAGGCTTATATAGGCCCTAGGGCCAATAGCCTAGTACCTGCCTATGAACCTATGAATGTACAATGACGCTCAGGCCAGCTGGTTCTGCCTTCCATGTAGTGGGTGATCCCACTAACCATATTGCACCTTACCTGTAAATGGTGGTCAGAGATGGTGTCCATAATAACAGCAGTAGAACCATATTCTGTTCCTCCTATTATGGTGTTGGTCTTCCATGGTGGTACTATCTTCTGGGTCCAGCATGCAAAAAGGAGCTTGTTGTTTTAGTAGTTACCCCATCTGGAGAGTAGGAGGTCAGATTGTGAGACAGGTGGAGATTCTGTTAGGGACAGGATGCAAGTGAGATTGGGCTGATCAGGTGATTGTCAGGTGTTGTATGCACAGATAGGGCTGAACAGATAGTTAAATGGCTTACCCCAGATATCTGCTTCCAAGAGGTTTGGTACCTCTAGTGGGACTCTCAACACCATACCAAGAAATAGATAACACCACAAGTTCACTGGGTCAGCAAAATGGGAACAGCACAAGAGTGTTTTTTTCAGAGACTTAACAGAAGCCCCCAAATGGGTACACAACAAAATCAAAATGAAAAAAGGACTCACTCCAACTTCAGAGACACAGATATACTGACCGATTATTTTTTTATGCTGCCAAAAAACGAAAAAGCCCAACAGCCTACGATGGGAGGAAGTTTACCTGACCACATCTCTGAAGACTTCCACAGTATCAAAGGGCTTCAAACTGAGAAGAGACCAATGTGGAAGAACATTGATGATATACTAGCCCACAAATTTGAAAAAAAAAAAACAAGACTAAAACTAGACAAAATTCTGCTAGAGGACAATAAGAAATCACAGGATACCACTGCTTCAGCTATCCACACACTAGAAGAAGAAAAAGGGAGTTGAATCTGATGAATACAGAGACAGATTCCTCCATCTTGAAGAGACAGCTCCACCTAAGCCACCAAAATCAAGGAGGCAAAATGAGGAAGATTTACAAGGACCTGAATGATTGCAAGAAGACATGCACATACCAAAAGTAATCTAGCCACATGACAGAAGAACAGGATGGCTCAGCCACCGCTAAACAGCAACTTGCAAAAAGAATAATTTGGAACCAGATCTGGCATCAAATCACATGATGACAGACACCTCCACCACAAAAATCAAAGAAAGCACCAAACAGGATTTTCACCCAGAACAGGTACCAGCTAAACCGGACAAAACCAGCACTTACAATTTTTGGCAAACTCCCACATCCAAGTATCAATGAGAACAGGGTACATGGGTACCACAAAGATATGGAACCTACCCCTTTGCAGAACAATATGGATCAGACCAGAACCGCCTAACCTACAATCACCAGCCAGAAAAAGACCACAACTGACAAGGAAAAGGGAACATAAAAAATCTTCCAGGACTTCTACAAAAAGGCCACCTACTGAGATCCAGACTAGGGTCTGGAACCAGAGCACAAAGCTACTCACTGAGATGGAACTAAAGATTTTGGAAAAATGATTCACTTTCATCCTTCACTGCAGAAATGATCCAGTCAACACCATATTATACTTGAAACTTTTTGGAAGAAAATTAAAGTTGAAAGTCTACAGATAATTGGGGGAGTAAGGTATTCAGTTGTTTCAAAGCTCTGGATAAAAGTTGCCAGGGTGAAATTGGCAAGGATGTTGATAATGTTGAAAAGGTTCACAGCAATGTAGGGTGCCAATTCTCATTTTTTTCTATCACAGCTAAAGAAAGTTTTGTAATTATCTTTGACCTCAGAAACCAGTCTAAGTTCATGGGCTCCTTTAGTGGACCTAATATCAATTTTCAGTTTTTTGTAATGCTTTTGATATTTTCCTTGAGGAGTGGAGATTTGAATCTGCTATATAATTTTACAAGTTTATTTCCATTGTTGCAGAGTTTATTTACGGGAGTGGACCACAGGGTGTTTTGTTTATGAATTCCCAATGATATTTGGTTCTGGTAGTGGTGGAATGTTCAATGTATATTTCTAAATGGGTACGGAATTCTTTACTGAAGTATCAGAGTCAGGACTCATCAGAAAGTTGATTGTGGTTGGCACAGTTACAGACTTTAAATAAAGCAGAGTTTGCTTTGAGGATTTTAAAGGACAAGGTCACAAGTCTATGGTCAGATTCACTGGGGGAGGAGATACCAGAGGAATAGTGCAAGAAGCTGCCATATTAGTAATAATTGGGTTAAGAATGCTGTATCTTCTACTAGGTTTGTTTACCAACTCCTCAATGGATATTTTGTTTATAAAGTCTAGGACATTTGGGGTGTATCCTACATAGTTTATTGAAGAGTAGCTGAAGTCACCCAAAATAATGGAGTTTGTGCTAACAGGGAGATCAAGACAAATACAACAAAAATGCATACATAATAAAATGCAAAACTGCATTTTATCGCATTATGTTATAAATAAAAGAATCACATGGTAATTCTTAAAGACACCTGCAAAACTACATTATCAAGTTTCATACAGCCTCTTGATCTTTTATTGCCCTTGCAATATTCTTAGTATTTTGTACTGGCATATGTTTGAACAGTATATCATATGTCTGTTGGACACATCTTCTATTCAAGGATTACAGGGCTTTCACAGGCTGATGGTATCCACAGTTACATTTACCTACAGTTAAGTTACTTTTCTATGTTCCCAGAATTACTACCAAATCAGGTGAGAACTCTTCCAGTCTTCCTGTTCTAGTCTTATGAATGAGTCTGCCTGGCATATTTCAGAAAACTGTTGCTACTGAATTTGTCTAAGCAGAGTTAATGTTTGCTTCTGTTTGCCAAATGCTAATTTTTTTGTTTCAAATGTGACATAGAAATTTTATTCTTCTATGAAACAAGCCACTTCCACAGTTTTAAAAATAAAACCATACACACAAGGAGACTTTATTCTCTCTTAACACAAGATTGTGGTGCCTTGGCACAATTCTTAACATGATGGCTGAATTTATATAACTGCAGTTAGTTCATTAACTAACCTCATCCAATTAACTTACTGTTTCCATCTATAAGGCTTTAAAGTGCCAGACTTTAAAATGTTATGGGTTTCTTTCTCTGACAACCAGTCCTTTAAATTTCTACCTTGTTTAGAATTTACCAGTGCTTACTTCCTATAGGATGTGTGCCCTTAACTGGATTGTATTACTTGCATATTGAGCATTAAAAGGAAGAGCTGCCACTATAATATGTGTGTGTGTGTGTGTGTGTGTGTGTGTGTGTGTGTGTGTGTGTGTGTGTGTGTGTGTGTGTGTGTGTGTGCAGATATGTGTGTGTGTGTGTGCAGATATGTGTGTGTGTGTGTGTGTGTGTGTGTGTGTGTGTGTGTGTGTGTGTGTGTGTGTGTGTGTCTGTGGGTCCACTTCTTAATTTTGAAAGATCACAATCCCGAGATTCATAATATCGAACCCAGAATCTCGAGGTTGTGAAATCTCAAAATTAAGAAATAAAAAAAAAAATAAAAAACATGACAACTGCTAAAACCATGTTTGAGGCCCCTGCACCCCCACGTGGGGGGCTGCACACCCCACACCCCCTGCAATGGAATATACTAACTCCAAGATCACGCTACAGTGAAGAGATCGGTAATGTTCCCGCTCCGCACTTTATAGTGATGTACATTACCATTC
>NC_056749.1:200787588-200800088 GCF_019279795.1 Protopterus annectens
CTGTATTTGAAGTATTAAATATTGTAAAATACATAAAATAACCAGAAGTGGGATCTTTACTAAAAGGAAGGAGCAAATTATATAGAAATGAATGGAATTTTTGGAAAGAATACATGAAGAATAATAAACAAAAATGAAGCTATCCCATTCACGTCAGTCCACAGCACATCAGTTTATTCAGACAAGCAAATACAAAACCATAAGCACTTTCATTCCTTACTAAGTGGAACTTCCAGAGATAAAAAACACATGCTTAAACACTTATTTAAATATCCACTAAATTCAAGTCACATGCCAAAATTAATTGTCTCTTAAAGTTGTAGTAAGATAAAAAAATCAAAAATGCATATATACAAAACCAATACATTCATTATACCCTGGACCACCTCGTTCTTACCCCCACTAGAGGTAGCAAAATCCTTGACCTGGTCATTACTAACATGGGTGACTGTTGCTCTACTCCAATAGTCAGCTCTTCCCTGGTTAGATCCGACCACAAACTAATCACCTTGGAAATTCACATCCCTCCCACCCACCCCACCCCCCACAAAGGTAACCACAATGAAAAACTTCTCCAAAGCTAACTTTGGGCTCCTAAAAACAAAGGTGGCTAACTTCATGGCACCCATTCAAATGGAGAATAGTTGTGTGACCCCAGAATCATACACCAATGCACTGTACGAACACATACACAAATGCATGGATCTCACCATACCCAACAGAACCATGACACTCTCCCCGAAAAAAAGGAAGCCAATCTGGAGGTCCCCTGCCCATAAACAAACTCTACAACAGAAGGAGGAAACTGATACAGAATAAGGTGAAGTCCCAAGACTGGAAAAACTCCCTTATCTGCCTCAACAAAATGTTAAGATCCCTCATCATATCCTCTAAAGCTAGCTATGAAAACAGAATTGCAGCAGATAGTAAAGACAACCACAAGGCCTTCTATAGTCATACAAAGAATCTCCACGGCAATACCCAGATTTGCTCTGAGCTACTGCACAATGGTACGTCCTATACCGAGCCAACAAATATTGCCAGTATATTGGGTGTCAGATTCAGCGCCAACTTTACCCCTTCCTCCCCCTCAAAGGACCAGTCACAATACCAGTAGATTGCCAGGCACCCAGTATTACTGCTGCACATGTTAAAACAGCAGTGTCCGAGGCCAAGAATACAGCTTCTATGGTACCTGACAATATCCCTGTTTGTGTTCTACATGAACTACAGAGTGAACTGGCACCTCACCTGTGTGCCCTGTTCAATCACAGCCTCACCTCAGGCTTTGTCCCTACCAAATGGCACACTGCTACATTCATCCCTCTCCACAAAGGAGGAGCGACTACAGACTCTGGGAACTATCGCCCCATTAGCCTGATGAGTCTGATATGCAAAGCTATGGAAAGCATCATCATGGACCTAATAAACAAGGATATAGGGAATCTTCAAACTCTGGATCCCACACAGTTTGGTTTTGTGAAGGGAAGATCATGCCTGCTCAACTTGGTCGACTTCTTTGAGTCAGTCACCAGAGCTGTGGATGAAGGCGAGGTGGTTCATACAGCCTACCTTGATCTGACCAAGGCTTTTGATACCATTCCCCACTCAGGAATCATAGAAAAACTCACTAAGCTTGGCATCAACTCCTATATCACTAGGTGGTTTGCAAACTGGCTCACAGATAGAACCCACAGTGTGAAAGTAGCTGACTCCAAGTCAGACTGCCGACTAGTCATGAGTGGAGTCCCACAGGGTTCGGTCCTGGGTCCTCTCCTGTTTGGTATCTACTTCTCTAAAGTCCAGGTCAACACAAAGGGACTCTGGTTGACAATGTTCATAGATGATTGCATGTTGGGAGCTATTATTAGTTCCCCAAGTGATGTTGACATCCTACAGAATGGCTTCACTGAGACCAATGACTGGTGTCAGAACCGTGGCCTTAAGCTCAATGCCAAAAAATGTGTTGTCATCCTCTTTGGGAAAAACCCAGTTCCCATGAATTACCACATTGATGGTAGACCACCGAACACAGATGGTGTTATAAGAGATCTGGGAACACAGGTTGACAGCAGCCTCTCTTTTGACATTGCCACTGTGGTCAAAAAGTCCTTCTATGTGGCACATCTCATTACTCTGGGTTTTGCATCCAGGAAGAAAGAGGTCATTCTCTTCCTCTACTCTTTCCTCATTAGACCAATCATCGAGTACAATGTCCCATTTGGCATGTACCTCACTAGAGAACTGCAACAACTGGAGAGGCCACAAAAGTACGTCACAAAGAGGATCCTAGGCCTTAAACACTTGTCCTATATGGACAGATTAAAAAAACACCAACTATTCTCTGTCTCATATCGCCTTCTTAGAGGCGATCGCTGCTTGACTTACAAAGTCATGTCTGACCCAGCTCTGTTAGAAATGTTACATCTAAAGAAATCCCAATCCCTCCACACCACACGCTCCAGAGACCGCAACCTCATTACCACAGTTAACAGAACATGCTGGAGGGACAGGTTCATAACCCAGAGACTGCCCATGCTATGGAACAGACTTCCAATACATGTCAAGCAGAGCACCTCGTTGACCATCTTCAAGAGAAATCTTGATGAGTGGATGGGAAACAGAAAATTCACCCAGGGATAACTCCAGCGGCTCTACTCGACAGAGGCACTGGGAACTAAGGTCGGGTGGCACTATGCCAGGCTAATCCTATGGCTAGGCTTGTAAAGGCCCCAGGGCCATTAGCCTAGTACACACCTATGAACCTATGAACCTATACAAAATTAATTAAGTACTGTTGTAGTAAATATTCATAAAAAATCATACGTACTTTAAAATTATTTAAAACAACAATTCACTAAAAGCATAATCTTTCCAATGTGTTTAATTTCAGAAGTGAAGCAATGGAAACATGCTCATTCAATTCTGGCTGCCTGTATGAACCCCATTGCAATTGCCAACATAATTCCCTTCTGTCTAAGTGCAACTGCCATGGTCAACCCCTTAGGCACTGCTCAACCTGCTCTACCACTACAAATTTAAAATGATGTCTAGGAAACTCCTTTATATGCTTAAAAAGGGCATTAGTGTTTCTTTCCCCTCTTAATGTCATATAAATGCTCATTTATACACAGCTTTGTTTCCGTTTTCCCAATGTAAAAATAGAAGCATTCCTGGCATAAAGCTGCATATACCAAGCCAGCACTATTACAATCAAATTGTTTCTTTATATAAACGGTAAAACCACAAACATTAAACTGATGACCTACTAGAATATACTTACAGTATTTACATCTACCACATTTTTTTCGTTGAGGGATTGTGACTCAATGTTCTAAAACCTCTCTCAAAAATGCTTTTAAAATGTCTTCCTTTTTTAAAAACAAACCGAGGTTCATCACCAAGTTTCCTACAAATTTTAGTATCTTCCCGTAATATCTCCCAGTTCTTCTTAATGATATCTTTAACAATTTCACTTTCTAATGTGAATGTGGAAACAAAAGAATTCTTATAAAAAATACTTTATACTTGTTTAGACCTAGTTTCTATAACCACTATAACCTCCATCTCTCAACAATGGTAAAAAATAACCATTCTCTCTTTGCTTCCTAACTTCCAGGACTATTTCATAAATCAAGGAAACCAGATAGCCCCTTTGCATAAACATGTCTTTTAAAATAAAACATTTTCCTCAAAGTGATTCTCTCAAATTGTCATGCTTGCTGCTTTAACAAGCTGGTCCTTGATGATTACCCTCTGTTGAAAATAGGGGTACAAATGTATCTATTTGAATAGGTAGGTTTTCTGTAAACATGGAAAGAATAATGCTTCTTTGTAAAATCTTTACTTAACAACAGATCAAGATAAGAAATATTTTGGTCATCAGTCTGAAATTACTGCTGCCATTAGTGTATTCAGTAAAAAGAGGAATAACCACCTTACTCCCTTGCCATACAATAAAAATATCATCCAAATAATGGAGGTATAATTTAAAATACTTGGCAAAATCTGAATAATGACTGTACAAATATTCCCATTGCAGCATTACAATGTTAGTGAAGAGGGAGCAATAGGGATAATCCATTGCTACACCTTCCTTTTGGAGAAAGATTTGCCATTTAAAGAAAATAAAATTGTTCCTTAGAACTAACTATAGGAGTTCTTCATATAAATGAATCTGCTCCTGTTCAATTCCCCTTCTCAGAAGATATTCAGCAAACCATAACAAGCTTGTTCTATAAACAAGAGTTTTTGTAAGAAGGCTTGAACAATAATACAAAATTATGAAAACTGTGAGAAGTGCTAAGTTTCTTGCATATGCAATTATATTAGCTTGCATTTTCCATTAGCAAATGTTCAGTAGTCCAGAAGTCTGCAGCTAAAAGCTGTTGTACATTATCTTCTGTGATAAGTGCAACTGACAAAGATTCCTTAATGCATCTGCAAATTGTTACCTGTTTTTTTTTCTCTCTCTGTCTCTCTCTCTCTCTCATTTCTATGTTTCCATGGAGATATGCTGTTAGTAGGTGTAAGCAATGAATCTTGAGAGTTCTGAGCATTGTTTTCTAAGGGAAAAGCAATATGAAAAAGGTACAAAGGCAAGCAGTTCAGTGAAAAATAAAGTTTGACATAATTTGAAGTGAATAAGAGATAGCAGCTTCCCTAGCAGCCTTAAGACTTTAATGTAGAACAGTGTATAATTTAGTTTAATTTAAAGATAGCCAGTACACTTTTTCTCAGGGATAAAAGCTGATATTTTCTGAAAGCATATAAGCTGTTTTTCACATCTGGGAGGGGAACTGGGTTTAAGAAAAGAACATGCACCAACCAGTGTAAATTGGGGCAAAGGCTGTAACATGTGCTTTAGCATGAGAAGCCTTAATTTTAGGTTAGGCAATGATTTTGGATGCAGCTGCAAATTTGGGGCAATTGTTCCTATCTAGAAGGTTAAACTTAATTTTTTCTTTTAATTTTTTTTTTATTTTTCATATATAATGATAATTAATCATACAGTTTCTGAATAGCTTAGAATTATAGCATGCTATTTACAGTATTTACAATTGGCTTGAACAATAACCTTGTTATATAAAGCTAATTTTATACATACATTAATTTCATACAGGTTGCCCATGAGAAGTTAGTTGGAGTCAAGTTTCAATGTCTCAATAAGAGCAAGGATTTTCACCCAAGGATTATTAATCCATTTTTTAGGATCAATTCTCAGTTTTTTAATTTTGATTTCAAGTAATACAACTTCTTTCAGCAACTTCAATAAATCTTCCATAGTCGCTTCATGTGTTGACATCCAATTTCGTGTTATACATTTTCTTGCTACAGCCAATATGGACCAAAGTAGATATAAGTATTTTTATTCATTTCAATATTATCATTCACATTTTAGAAAATTAAAGATTTGGTTAAAATAAATGCATCTGTAAAAATAGCCTGTAAGAAGTTAGTAAGGTCATCTCAAAATTTTTTAATTTTATCACAATCATAAAATATATGTATCCAATCAGCTTTACAGATTAGTAAACATCTCCAGTAAGTCGAATTTATCTGGTGTAATAAATGCTCTGTGTATAAATTTCCAAGTGTAAATTTTCCATATTTGTAAATTAAATATAGAGTTAATTGAATATAGAAGATAGGTTTTACTTTCTTCTGATAAATTAGAGTGGTGGCCTTTAGTTATATAGTTCCAAAATTTCACATTAGTATTGGATTTGTAGATCAGTAATATTTTGCAGATTTTTGATGATGTTAGTCCAGTTAAAGTTGTAATATATTATATCAGACATAAGATTTATAAATTTAGGGGAAGTCTTACATGAAGAATTAAGAATCACTCTATTTAAATCCTTGGCATGTGAAAGTATGTTTTGGAGTAACAACCAGTCATCATTTGATATACTGAATGTAATTTGAATTTGTTTAGGATCTAGTACTTTTTGATTTTTTACACAATGTTGCCAACAAGAGAAGTTTTTCGTTTGCCAGTTTGTTAAAGTGTTTTTGTGAATTTTATTAAAGACATTTTTAATAGAACTAAAGAGGATTTGCATGTCTAACCACATCTTGATATCAGTGTTGGAATATATAAACCTTCTGAATAAACTATAAATGTAATTTATATAGTTTACATTGGTTGGCTTAGAAATATTATATTGAATATTAATCATTAAGCCATGCCACAGTATATTATTATGCACTATTATGATAAGATTTTTAGCTAATTTATTTTCATTTTATAGAATTATAGTGTGTATTGTTTTCCAGGTTGGCGAATAATTATCAAACCAATTAAAGACAATTTTAAAAATAGAAGCTTTTATATATGTTTCAATATCTGGAAAGTTGATGTCGCCTCTCTTCCAGGATCTTATGTGGTGTGTATAAGCAATCCTATTTTTTTTTCTGGATACCAAAGAAAATTTAAAAGAGATTTATTTATGTCTTTTAGATATTTTCTATTTGGAATCATGGAAATGGCTTGTGTGATGTAATTTATTTTTGGAAGTAATATAATTTTTATAATCTAAAGTCTGTCTTCAAAATTCAAAAATAACTTATTCCATTTTGTAATTAATTCCTCTATATTATTTATTATATTATTGTAATTTAAGGTTAGAGTTGAATCTATATTATGGCTCAGTGTTATCCGAAGTATTTTATTGTGGGAACTTGGCCTATTTTATGATTTGTGTTTAGTAAGGTTCCTCTTTTTTTGTTTAAATATAGGTAGTTTGACTTTGACTTGTTAAAAAGAAAGTCCAGAAATCAAGTAAAATGTATCAATTTATATGTCTAATTCCTGTAGGGATTCTTCTGAAACTTTAAGTGTGAGCAATATATCATCAGCAAATAACATAATTTTTGAATTGTGTTGACCATATATAAATCAATACCAATTATTTGGGGATTGTTATGAATAGATAAAGCTAATAATTCTATTGCCAAAGCAAACAAAATGAGAGACGTTGGGCAACCTTGTTTTGTTCCTCTGGAAATTGCAATAGATTCAGAAGTGAATGGTCCAATTTTAACATATGCTAGATTGTTTTTATAAATATTTCTTATTAAAGAAATAAATTTAATTGGGAAATTAAATAATTCTAAAGCTTTAAAAAGACATTCCCATCTAAGGGAGTCAAATGCTTTTTCTATGTCCAAGGTTGCTATTAAGGCTTCCTTACTGTCTTTGTTTAGAAAATCTATAAGTGTTAATATTCTTTGAATATTATCTTG
The DNA here is from genome assembly GCF_019279795.1 of Protopterus annectens. Lineage (NCBI taxonomy): Eukaryota > Metazoa > Chordata > Ceratodontiformes > Protopteridae > Protopterus > Protopterus annectens. The sequence continues at coordinate 200,794,837 of NC_056749.1, forward strand.
AGTATGTCTTTTATAAATAAATCCAGTTTGATCTTCATTTATAATTTGTGTTAAAGGGTTTTTGCTTCTACTAACTAATATTGACATGAAGATTTTATAATCATTATTAAGAATTGAGATTGGTCTATAAGAATTACAATAAGAAGGGTCTTTATTTTCTTTTTGAAGCTATACATAGATTTGTCTGTTTATTCTACGAAAATATGTTGTAGGGGTGTTCTGAAATGTATTTAGTTTTTTTATTTGAGGATTTTTATTACAATAAAAAGTCTTGAATACTGTTATATGGATTCAAATAGAGATAACAAAGAGTGAACTGTATGAAAAGATCAACCAGTCAAATATCAGTGTGAGCATATAACACAAACGTTGGAAATATACATTCAAAAAACCTGTCATGTTTAATAGGTGGAAATGATGATGTCTTATTTTAATGGCTACTCTATCCATATTATCTTGGAATGTACATGGACTTACAGATATAGACAAAAAGGAAAGAGCACTGAATTATGTTAAGAAATGCAAAGTGCAAACAGCAATGCTGCAGGAGACACATTTAGAAAGAACTGAGCATTTGAATTGTTTTTACTGAATACATTTTTACTGATTTTCAGAAATATAAACATATATACGGTATGTATATCAAAGAAATGTTTACATAATCAAAGCTTAAAGTGGAGAAACAATTCCAAAAACAAACATTACAAAACCAACTATTTACATAGGATGTCTATACTCAAAAAACTTTGTTTTCTTGAATGCATCTTTGAATAAGATTATAGTTTATTACAGTCTTCTGTTTCCAGCACTTGATTTACTTTCTGCCAGGCAATGCTTAAGGAAGTAGGTCAATCTGTTCTTTCCTTGATATTTTTCAATTCCAACTGCAAGACTGATAAAACCATGTTCTTGAAATGTTTAAAATTGCATTACAGCTTTCCAGTTCTGTGTAATATTTTTCCTTGCAATAGCAAGGAGAGTTCACAAAATTACATATTTTTGCCTTGGAACACAAGACAGCACAGGTGTATTCAACAAACTAGAGATTTTGTAAGTTAGAAATTATCAGTGAACAGTGCCTGTAACAAATAATTAATACTTCCCAATATTGTTTAAGTAAATAGCATTCATAGAAAATGTGTTGCCAATTACCTATTGATTGTGATTTACACCTCCAACATCTATTTTCTTTATTATATATTACTTCTAATTTGTGTGGTGTTATGTTCTATGTATGAATTGCCATGTGAAAAGTTGCCAATATAGTGATAAAGATGTTAGTTTTGGAGATGTAAGAATCATACCTCTCAACCTCATAAAGCAAGAGATCAGGGCAAAGCAATAAATAAAAGTGGGACAAAGGGCCAAAAATAGGGGCAATTTTTAAATATTGCTCTTACAATCTTAGAAAGTTGATTGATTAACAGGTTTTGCATTAGCATGAATTTTCTGAATGGTGTGAAGCCTGAAACTCAAATGTCTGTCATTATTTTCTAACTTTAGTCTTAATTGATTTGCCACTAGTTTGCCAGAAAACCACAAGTTTATGAAAAATGGACCAAAAACATGAAGCAAAAATCTGGACATTCTGTGAAAATCTGTACAGTTTATAGGTATGGTAAGAATTAGTTTTTTATCTTTATCATCTGGCATTTTACCATTAACTGTTTCATAGTATTTCCATATATTATGTTTATTATGAACTCTTGTTTCTTTAACTAATTGGTACAATACTGATAAAATTCCTTTTCCATTTGTGGGAAATTCCATCAGCATTATTAACTGTTCTATGAACTTAGGAACCTTTTCTCTAACAGACTTCTGCATTATAGCCTGTTGGTTTAAAGCTGTTTGTCTTAATCACTGGAGTGTTAACCACGTGTTATTTTCAAGGTTGTACTCACTAATAATTTGCTCTATCATTAGTACTTTATTGGCATTTATCAACTGATGCCAGTAAATTAGACCATTCTTACTAAATGTTTTAACTGCTACTGAGTCCTGAGTTATATTATTTTGTGTATATGTCATTGGGAATATGAAAAAAGACCATGCTTTTCTATCCGGATTTTTGTTTACAAAGTGCATAAAAGACTTCAGGGTATTGGTAATGTATGTAAAATGATTTATATTTTTGTGTTTCCCTGCTGCCATACATTCATTCAATAACCAAAGTAAGCTATTTGGTACTATTTCCATATGTTTATTTATTGTATCATGAGTGGTTTTTAACCAGATTTTTTCATGTGAATTTGATAAAGAAATGATTTAGGATGGATATTCAGCAGAATATCAGAAGCAAAGCAAACAGGGAGAAATTTTACTAATTGTGAGAGGAGCTCCAATAATGATAGAAGGGAAAAAGATAATGGTAGATTTGTTATAGTAATAGGCCATCAGAAAGGAGGAGGATTATGCTGGCATGTATTTATATTCCACCAACACATGCTATTTTAGAGCTTAAGAAACTTCTGGGGAAAATAATCAGATTTCAGTAGGGAATATTACTTATAGGTGGGGACTGGAACTTGATTTGCAACAGACAGGATGTATCGGAGGGACCTAGAAGGGAAAATATAACAAGAGAGGGTAGATTTCTAAAGAAATTTGTGGAAATATTTGGTATGAAAGATATGAATTCAGCAGTAGGAAAATGGAAGGTATTTACATATTGTTCCCCAAGGTATAATAATTGGGCTTGACTACATAGAAATCATACTTCACAAAATGTATGCATTTAATTGAAAGCTTTGACACACATCAAGTAACTATTTCAGATGATGCACCAATAAAAACCAAGATATAAAACCAGGGTAATGAAGTAAAAATGAGACACTGATATTTACCCACCTACCTGTTAAAAACACAGCAATTTAAGGGACTGGTAGAGGACATTATTCAAGAGTTATAAGGGATGATAGAAACTTCTTTAGAAGTTATACCTAGCAAGTAGGATAAAATGAAAATACAGTTTAAAAACAGGATAGATATAAAAGAGAAAGCAATATTGTTAATAAGTAATGCAAATTATTTATTGGAAATGGGGGAGCATCTGGATAATAAGCATGAGTTTAGAAAGATAGCTGTTAAGCAACTATATCTGATAAATACCTCTAGAGCACAAAAACTTTTAGCACAATGCCTTTGGCAACAGAAAATGAAATGGGTTGCCACCAAACTTATGCAGCATAAACAAGAAAAATAACTCCAAATTCAGTACAGGTATTAGAGATATTTCAGAAATTTCATGAACATTTGCATAAAGCAGAGAACTGTGGAAATCAAGAAACAACACAAACGGGATTACTTATGAAAGACTTAATTATGACAATGTTAGAGGTAGATGAGGCTCAAGAATTAAGAGTTACTATAAGAGGAGATGAGATAAAAATATTGATGAATAACCAAACTGCAGGAAAGTCTCCAGAAACAGATGGTACTCCTGTGGAAAGCTTGAAGTTAACAGTGAAAAAAGTGATAAAAATCTGGAAGATTGTGTTTATCAGTAATTTGAAAGGAGGGGAAGTACCAACATCTTAGAAAAAAGCTGTGGTGGCTGTAATACCTAACCATACCTCTCAACTGTACAGATTTTCACAGAATGTCCGGATTTTTGGCTCATATTTTTGGCCTCTTCCTCATAAAATGTGTGGTTTTCTGGCAAATCACTGGGATGATCTGAGGACTGACGTCACTAAATAGTGACAAACATTTTAGTTTCAGACTACAAATCCCTCAAAAAATGTATGTTAAAACAAACCCTGTTACTCAAGCAACTTTCAAAGTTTATAAAAGCAATATTTAAAATATGTCCCTATTTTTGGGCCTTTGTCTCCACTTTTTTTTTTTTTTTTTTGTGGGCTTTATCCAGATTTCTTGCACTAAGAGGTTGAGAGCTATGCAAAAACCCATTAGCTTCATACAGACCCATTTCAATTTTAAACCATGATTATAAAGGTTTATGTCTATACCAGCTAAATGAATGGCAAAGCTGCTGCCAAAATTGATAGATATGGATTAATGTGGTTTTGTGGAATGGAGGCACAAATTTAACAACATTAATAGAACAATGATGATCTTGTTTTATGAACTCTTAATAATAAAATTCAGGAAAAAATCTAGATTCATATCTTTGTCAGTGAGGAATATCAGTTTTTTATATGAATTATTAGATTATTCACGCTGTATGTCTTTTGATGTGATAAGTGATCCAAATGCAATTTAATATATTGAAGCTGACAAGTAATAACCTTAGTAGCTGTATTCACAATTCTTTTTCTTCATAGATTTTAAACACCTTCTGTTCTTGCAATTGCAAATTATAGGTCATATCATTTTTATCTTTTATAAAGTTAATGTCTTTCATTATGATTTACCATAATAGAAAAAGCTGTAACATATTTGTTAAGAAAAATATGGGAAAAGGTGCTCTTACATGTTTTTTTAATATTTTTATTAAATTATCACTTAAGACATAAGCAAACATTCATTAATATAAAACAATACAAACCATATTAACAGGTTTCCAGTTTCATACATTACATATCACATATGCATAATTGTCATCAGTCCAATATTGCATAAATTGCTCAATTCCTTTGCATTTCTAAGAACAGACCGTGGTTAAATCTATGAAGAAAAGGGGAATTATTTGTGAATACAGCTACTAAGGTTATTACTTGTCAGCCCGAGTATATTAAAATTCATATGGATCAATTATCAGATCAAAAGACATACAGCATGAATAATCTAACAGCTCATACGAAAACCTGATATTCCTTACCGACAAAGGTATTAAGCTATTATTACTAAGAGTTCATAAAACAAGTGGCTAATATGGTATTTTTTACTGTCTACCAACAATCTAGAAAGATGCTATAAATCTTTTTTATTTTAACTTGTGGAAATGTTGTGGAATAGAATAGAATGAATTGTCCTGTTTTTAAATTTATGGGAACTTTGTAGCACAACGAGGTAGAGTAATACTTGATTTCCTTGCGCTTATATTTCTAGCCTTCCTTCTTTTATTAAAGATGCTATATATATATATATATATATATATATATATATATATATACACACACACACACACACACACACACACACACACACACACACACACACACACACACACACACACACACACACATATATATATCTATAGATATATATATGTAATATATTTATTTTATTTATTTTATTTTATTTTACATTTGTTGACCGGGCTAGTCTAGCTGGATATATGTCCATTT